>NC_057802.1:242094762-242394762 GCF_018294505.1 Triticum aestivum | reverse complement strand
CGATTAACATGTGTTCAAAAAACAAAAAATGTCAAAAATTATGAAACAAATACCTCGAGTTTAAACTAATAGGACGGAGCACTATATACATTTAAGCCAATTAAACATTTACAGTGACCCATCCCATTAGTTCTAACATCGAGTCCACTTCCCATTTGGTCACCCATCTGATGACTACTCCAGCCTCAGCACGGTTAACTTGGGAGCTCTATTGGATGAGCAATCGGTAGGGAAGCTAGTCCTTGCCAATATAAGTAGCCTCTTCGCATCCTTTATTGCATACCCGGATGACCGCACGTTGCCGCCAGATGGCCAATGCCACGTCCCCCGCTAATGTAGAAGCTTCCCTCCCTTCTCTAGCTGGTTCACGTGTTTTCCCCTATTTTTTGCCGTCTGCCCACCTATAGAATTGCCTCGTGCCAGCCAATTCCTCTTCAAACACCTAGGGAGGCGATTGAACCGAACAAGTCTAACTTGTTTCTAGTGGGTACGTTGACGTGGCATCGTAAGGGTGTGATAGCTCACTCTAACAAAATAATTGACTACCACGTTGGCATACATGAGCATGGGGCCCACTTGTCAGTGTGCTGGACAGAGGAAGGAATGCAAGACAAAATGGAGTGCAGAAGGGTGCGAATCGATTGGCTCACGTGTGATGACCACTGGAGCAATCCACTCAGATTGTACGTAAAAAAATTCATGCAAACATGGTCGGTTATACTGTGAGTATGTGACCGTGCGCTTGGCTCTTCGCCTCTTCCGGAAGTCGAACAATGATGATGGTACTACAGTCTATATACTTTTGGCAATCTGACACCGAATGAACTCCTGCACGTCCACCACCTGTATTAAGCGCACTATCATAAAGCAAAAGCTTCTCCTCGTCCCGCGAGTTAACAGGACACATCAAAAAGGGCTAACCATGTCCATGGCTACCATCCCGTGCTCCGTCATTTAGGCCCTGTTCGGGACAGAGGAAAAATGAATGAAAATCAAAGGAAACTTGTTCCTAGGAATCACTGCATGTTAGGCTGTTTGGTACGAAGGAATCTGCCCAATCCAATCCTCCGGATAGGTTCTTCTCCCTGCGTTTTCACGGGAAATCGAACATCCACCGCTGGCTCTTTTTTTGTGTAGGCCCGAGGCACCTTGGGACCCATGTCGGGGTTGGATCTGTATATGTCAGGGCCCATGATACGTCCATTTTGCATCATGCTTTTATATCGATATTTATTGCATTATGGGCTGTTATTACACATTATGTCACAATACTTATGCCTATTCTCCCTTATTACAAGGTTTATATGAAGAGCGAGAATGCCGGCAGCTGGAATTCTGGGCTGGAAAAGGAGCAAATATTGAAGACCTATTCTGCACAACTCCAAAAGTCCTGAAACTCCACGGAAGTTATGTTTGGAATGAAAAAATACTGAGCGAAGAAAGTACCAGAGGGGGGCCACCCACCATCCACGAGGATGGGGGGCACGCCCTACCCCCTGGGCGCGCCCCCTGCCTCGTGGGCCCCTTGGCAAGCCTCCGGTGTCCATCTTCTTCTATATGAAGTCTTTTACCCTGGGAAAAATCATAAGCAAGCTTTCAGGACGAAACACCGCCGCCACAAGGCGGAACCTTGGCAGAACCAATCTAGGGCTCCGGCAGAGCTGTTCTGCCAGGGAAACATCGCCCCGGGAGGGGGAAATCATCGCCATCGTCATCACCAACAATCGTCTCATCGGGAGGGGGTCAATCTCCATCAACATCTTCACCAGCACCATCTCCTCTAAAACCCTAGTTCATCTCTTGTATCCAATCTTTGTCCCAAAACCTCAGATTGGTACCTGTGGGTTGCTAGTAGTGTTGATTACTCCTTGTAGTTGATGCTAGTTGGTTTATTTGGTGGAAGATCATATGTTCAGATCCTTTATGCATATTAATACCCCTCTGATTATGAACATGAATATGATTTGTGAGTAGTTATATTTGTTCCTGAGGACATGGGAGAAGTCTTGCTATAAGTAGTCATGTGAATTTGGTATTCGTTCGATATTTTGATGAGATGTATGTTGTCTCTCCTCTAGTGGTGTTATGTGAACGTCGACTACATGACACTTCACCATTATTTGGGCCTAGAGGAAGGCATTGGGAAGTAATAAGTAGATGATGGATTGCTAGAGTGACAGAAGCTTAAACCCTAGTTTATGAGTTGCTTCGTATGGGGCTGATTTGGATCCATATGTTTCATGCTATGGTTAGGTTTACCTTAATACTTCTCTTGTAGTTGCGGATGCTTGCAATAGGGGTTAATCATAAGTGGGATGCTTGTCCAAGAAAGGGCAGTACCAAAGCACCGGTCCACCCACATATCAAATTATCAAAGTAACGAACGTGAATCATATGAGCGTGATGAAAACTAGCTTGACGATAATTCCCATGTGTCCTCGGGAGCGCTTTTCTCTATATAAGAGTTTGTCCAGGCTTGTCCTTTGCTACAAAAAGGATTGGGCCATCTTGCTGCACCTTATTTACTTTCATTACTTGTTACCCGTCACAAATTACCTTATCACAAAACTATCTATTACCGATAATTTCAGTGCTTGCAGAGAATACCTTACTAAAAACCGCTTGTCATTTCCTTCTGCTCCTCGTTGGGTTCGACACTCTTACTTATCGAAAGGACTACGATAGATCCCCTATACTTGTGGGTCATCAAGAATCTTTTTTGGCGTTGTTGCCGGGGATTTAAGCGCCTTTGGTAGGTGGAATTTGGTAAGGAAAAATTTATATAGTGTGCTGAAATTTACTGTCACTTGTTGCTATGGAACAATACTTTGAGGGGCTTGTTCGGGGTATCTTCACCCCGACCAGTAGAGCAAAGAGTTGCTCCTCAACCTACTGAACCTACTGAAAATGTTTACTTTGAAATTCCTTCGGGTATGATAGAGAAACTTTTAGCTAATCCTTTCACACGTGATGGAACATTACATCCCGATTTGCACCTAATCTATGTGGATGAAGTTTGTGGATTATTTAAGCTTGCAGGTACACCCGAGGATGTTATCAAGAAGAAGGTCTTCCCTTTATCTTTGAAGGGAGAGGCATTGACATGGTTTAGGCTACGTGATGATATGGGATCATGGAACTACAACCGATTGAAATTGGAATTTCATCTGAAATTTTATCCTATGCATCTTGTTCATCGTGATCGTAATTATATATATATAATTTCTGGCCTCGCGAAGGAGAAAGCATCGCCCAAGCTTGGGGGAGGCCTAAGTCAATGTTATATTCATGCCCCAATCATGAGCTCTCAAGAGAAATGATTATTCAAAATATCCTCGGCTTTCTCTCAATAATCGCTCCATGCTTGATACTTCTTGTACTGGCTCTTTTATGATGAAGACTATTGAATTGAAATGGGATTTATTGGAAAGAATTAAACGCAACTCTGAAGATTGGGATCTCGACGAAGGTAAGGAGTCAGGTATAACACCTAAGTTTGATTGTGTTAAATCTTTTATGGATAGCGATGTTTTCCGTGAGTTTAGCACTAAATATGGACTTGACTCTGAGATAGTAGCTTCTTTCTGTGAATCATTTGCTACTCATGTCGATCTCCCTAAGGAGAAGTGGTTTAAATATAATCCTCCCATTGAAGTAAAAGTAGTTGCACCTATTAAAGTTGAAGAAAAGACTATCACGTATAATGATCCTATTGTTCCTACTGCCTATATTGAGAAACCACCTTTCCCTGTTAGAATAAAGGATCATGCTAAAGCTTCAACTGTGGTCAACAAAAGTAATATTAGGACACCCAAACCCCCTGAGCAAATTAAAGTTGAACCTAGTATTGCTATGATTAAAGATCTCTTGGCTGATAATATTGATGCGCATGTTATTTACTTCTGTGATGAAGCTGCTAGAATTGCTAGACCTGATACTAAAAATAAACATAAACCTATTGTAGGCATGCCTGTTATTTCTGTTAAAATAGGAGATCATTGCTATCATCGCTTATGTGATATGGGTGCTAGTGCAAGTGCAATACCTCATTCCTTATACAAACAAATTATGCACGATATTGCACCTGCTGAGTTAGAGGAAATTGATGTTACAATCAAGCTTGCCATGAGAGACACTATTTCACCAGTTGGGATTGTTAGAGATGTTGAAGTCTTGTGTGGGAAAGTTAAATATCCTGCTGATTTTCTTGTTCTTGGTTCCCCACAAGATGACTTCTGTCCCATCATATTTGGTAGACCCTTCTTGAATACTGTTAATGCTAGGATAGACTGCGAAAAGGATGTTGTTACTATTGGTTTGGGGGATATGTCTCATGAGTTTAATTTTGCTAAATTTCGTAGACAACCCCATGATGAGGAATTACCTAGTAAAGATGAAATTATTGGTCTTGCTTCTATTGCCGTACCTCCTAATGATCCTTTAGAACAATATTTGCTAGACCATGAAAATCATATGTTTATGAATGAAAGAAGGGAAATAGATGAAGTATTCTTTAAACAGGGACCTATTTTGAAACACAACTTGCCTGTTGAAATCCTAGGGGATCCTCCTCCACCCAAGGGTGATCCCGAGTTTGAGCTTAAACCATTACCTGATACTCTTAAATATGCTTATCTTGATGAGGAAAAGATATATCCTGTTATTATTAGTGCTAACCTTTCAGAGCGTGAAGAAAAGAGATTATTGAAAACTCTGAAGAAGCACCGTGCTGCTATTGGATATACTCTTGATGATCTTAAGGGCATTAGTCCCACTCTATGTCAACACAAAATAAAATTGGAGAAAGACGCTAAACCAGTTTTTGATCACCAACGACGGTTAAATCCTAAGATGAAAGAAGTGGTAAGGAAAGAAATACTAAAGCTTCTGGAGGCAGGTATAATTTATCCCGTTGCTGATAGTCAGTGGGTAAGTCCTGTCCATTGTGTCCCTAAGAAGGGAGGTATTACCGTTGTTCCTAATGATAAAGATGAATTGGTCCCACAAAGAATTTTTACAGGTTATAGAATGGTAATTGATTTCCGCAAATTAAATAAAGCTACTAAAAAGGATCATTACCCCTTACCTTTTATTGATCAAATGCTAGAGAGGTTATCCAAACATACACATTTTTGCTTTCTAGATGGTTACTCTGGTTTCTCTCAAATACCTGTGTCAAAAGAGGATCAAGAAAAGACCACTTTTACTTGCCCTTTCGGTACCTTTACTTATAGGCGTATGCCTTTTAGTTTATGCAATGCACCTGGTACCTTTCAAAGATGCATGATGGCTATATTCTCTGATTTTTGTGAAAAGATTGTTGAGGTTTTCATGGATGGTTTCTCCGTATATGGAACTTCTTTTGATGATTGCTTGAGCAACCTTGATCGAGTTTTGCAGAGATGTGAAGAAACTAACCTTGTCTTGAATTGGGAGAAGTGCCACTTTATGGTTAATGAAGGTATTGTCTTGGGGCATAAAATTTCTGAAAGAGGTATTGAAGTTGATAAAGCTAAAGTTGATGCTATTGAAAAGATGCCGTGTCCCAAGGACATTAAAGGTATAAGAAGTTTCCTTGGTCATGCCGGTTTTTATAGGAGGTTCATTAAGGACTTCTCTAAAATCTCCAGGCCTTTGAATAATCTCTTACAAAAAGATATTCATTTTGTCTTTGATGATGATTGTGTAGAAGCATTTGAAATACTTAAGAAAGTCTTGATTTCTGCACCTATTGTTTAGCCACCTGATTGGAATTTACCCTTTGAAATTATCTGTGATGCTAGTGATTATGCTGTAGGTGCTGTTCTAGGACAAGAGTTGATAAGAAATTAAATGTTATCCAATATGCTAGTAAAACTCTAGACAGTGCCCAGAGAAATTATGCTACTACTGAAAAAGAATTTTTAGAAGTTGTATTTGCTTGTGATAAGTTCAGACCTTATATTGTTGATTCTAAAGTAGCTGTTCACATTGATCATGCTGCTATTAAATACCTTATGGAAAAGAAAGATGCTAAACCTAGACTTATTAGATGGGTTCTCTTGCTACAAGAATTTGATTTGCATATTATTGATAGAAAGGGAGCGAGGTCTAAGCTTGGGGGAGTTGATACGTCCATTTTGCATCATGCTTTTATATTGATATTTATTGCACTATGGGCTGTTATTACACATTATGTCACAATACTTATGCCTATTCTATCTTATTTTACAAGGTTTATATGAAGAGGGAGAATGCGGGCAGCTGGAATTCTGGGCTGGGAAAGGAGCAAATATTGAAGACCTATTCTGCACAACTCCAAAAGTCCTGAAACTCCACGGAAGTTATTTTTGGAATTAATAAAAAATACTGAGCGAAGAAAGTACCAGAGGGGGGCCACCCACCATCCATGAGGGTGGGGGCACGCCCTACCCTCCTGGGCATGCCCCCAGCCTCGTGGGCCCCCTGGTGATAGAGGCAAAGGTGTCCCGATCTTTCGATGAGATGATAACTATCGATTTGGTGGAGACGACTTTGACGATCCGACTACAAACGTGCACGACGTTGCGCCTTATCAATCGCTAAACCAATCTCCTGAGGTTACTGACGATGCCGGAAGCACGATCAGCCTGACCACGAAGGTCTATTCCTGCAAGCAATCGAAGAACGAGCAAGAATATGATAATGCAATCTGAATATTGCGAATATATATGAAGTATTGATAGTGGTGGGAATCCGTAAGCGGTCTTGGTCTGGTCGTTGGACACAAACGAAGTACACGAAGTTGCAATGGCTAACTTTTAACTAAACAAATTCCAAGGAAAAAGCTACTAGATGGATCTACTTATATAGGAGCAAGGGGTGGCGGCCAAGGAGGTGGGAGGACGTCCCAAGGCAGCCTAAAACCAACCCTAGGTCGTACAAGGCTCATGGGCCCAAGTGGAGGTGATGCAACACCTTTGGACTTGTAGTTTGACTCGGATTTTGGTGCAACGTCAGATTGTTTCGACCATAACTCAATGCTCCGGACGAATTTAAAGGTGAATCCAATTGGGTTGGAAAGAGCACGAAATCTAATTTCCAACAAAAAAAGAATCACCCAATTCGGAGTCCGTATGAAAAAGTTGTTGGCGTTTTGAGTCAGGTATGTCTGTGCAGTCCGAATCTGAATCCAGAACGTGAGAGACTTGGACTCTATCTTCTCTTGGCCCAAAAGTGACGTGAGAGGACTTTTTGAACAGAACCTAAACTTCTCCTTTTGCCTTATCTTCATATGTGGATTGTACAAATGTCCCATACACCTACAATTAGACAAAACACAAAAGTGTGTGAAGTATTTTTGTTCTGGATAACATAAATAGATTATTGAATAGTTTGCACTAGAAATCACCTGACAAATATGCATGTATGCAATATTTTTGGTCGTATCCAAGGTAGTCATGTCCTCATCATCCTCCCCTTCTTGAAAACAAAGCCGTCCTCGGCGTTGCTTAATCTGAAATGTGGCTAACAAAAGAGACAAGGTGTACATGTTGTATATGTATATGTCATCCATTTTTACTTCCCGTGGATTTTGCACATATGACACATGTATACATGAGTAACTTTCATAGTTAATAAAATATAAAGCCAAAATATTATCACAAGAAGTAGAAGGCATGAAAGTATTGCAACTCAGTTTGCACATATAAGTGAAGCTCTTATTCATATGAAAAGATTGACAATATTCATCATTAAACCATCCCAACATTGATGAACCATCACCAAGATTAGAGGTCATATCAAAATGATTAAATATTGGCACAATTATTTTCAAACATATTTGATCCAATTGATTTATTCCCTGATTCACTTGATTCTTTTGCATCGATAGTTAATTCAATGGGCTCACTCAAAATTGTTTGATCACATGGCAAAGTCAAATCATCAACATAGTCCTCTAAGGTAGCTGGTGTGATCAAAGTAGTGGGTAGCTCACCGCATGGTGCACTTAAATTGACAAGACATTCATCATACTCATGTAGAAGTGGAAGATTAGTACCTTTGTCATTACCTCTTATGATCAACTCAAATGAGATAGGCACTCTCGGTGATGATGTGTCACATGGTGGAGGTGATGTAGTCCTCACAACAACGGATGTGGTTGTCATAGTATGCTTAGTAGTTGAAGGGACAACCGTATCAACTCTTGGAATGTGCATCTCGCGCTTGTTCTCCTTGTGCGCAACACGTCGTTTTATTTCCTGTTCAGCTTTGCAAGCAAGATGAAACAAATGGTCCATAGGATAACACTCTTCATGTATTAGTATCTCCTGAATGTCACGATTTAATCCTCCCCAAAATCTATCCATAAAATCTTCTTCACTTTCTTCTAAAGAGGAATGCAGCAAGGTAGTTTGTAAAGTATCATAATATTTCGTTACGGTGTCACTACCTTGTTTTAAATGTTGCAACTTTGTAATCATGTCACGAGTATAATAAGCGGGAACGAATGTATGTCGCATGGCAAGTTTCAAATCATCCCAAGTAGTAGGTATATCATTAGGGTGTAACCGACAATATTCACTCCACCAAACTACAGCATAACCAGTGAAAGAACAAACCGCAACCTTAACTTTTTTACGTACATCAAAATTATTGGAAGCAAATATATTATTTAGGTCAAACTCCCATTCAATATATAAAGCAGGTCTAAAACGGCCATTAAATGGTGGTATAGAAACATTAACCTGATCATGTGCATTTGGATGTTTGTGCACCTCTCATGACGGTTGTGGTATTTGCATAGGTGATGGCACATCTCCCACGATCGACAAACCCCATGAATTGACTCTAGATCCTGTCATGATTAGTAGAAACAAGAAACAAAATTCAAGAATAATGTTCCTATGAACTACTAGGATGTGGTGGTAAAGCGCTCACAGTAAAGCAAATATCAATATCTTACCAGTTCTTACCAAGCAGCAGGTGGTGACAGGCAACCAGCGGTGTCAAATAACTCCAAAGATTGAGTAAAGCGATTGCCAGGGGAACGTACGTATACACGGTGTAGAAATATGTGGAGCTGGGTTGGCTATATATGGTAGCAAAATATTAGCAATAATCAATTCAGAGATGCAATGTTGAATAAACGCTCAACGACGGTACTGTGCTGGTCCTAGGCTAGACCGGACTAGAGACGTGAGCCTAGAACACTAATGAGGTCACGGCGTAGCACAACTAGCATCAATCAAGGATACTAAGTAGCTCTGGACAGCAAGATATAAGTGAAGATCACAACGGCAGTAAAGATAATGATGAAAAACAACTGCCAAGCAGGATATACAACAACTCTCTCCAACATTCCTCTTGAAAAGTTTGTGCCAATTTTCTGATAATTTTTTTCAAAGAATGCTACTAACTCAAGCTTTCCAATGCAAAAAGAATCACTCAATTCCGAGTTGATATGAGGAGTGAAAGAATTCTGAAACTGGCTTGAAAAACTGGAATAAGCTGTGTCCGCGAACTTCGGAGGGCAAAAAGACCTATTTAGAAGACGATTTTGAGGTGTCAAATATTGAACTAGTCTCTGCAACTATTTAGATGCGGCTCGTCGCTAGCTTTTATTTGAGTACTCGCGGAGTCAAAACGGACTTCGTATGAGGAAGGTATGCCTGTTTTACTAAACAGTGCACAAAACAGATTCCAATCCGAATTCAACTACGAGATTGAGTCTAGATAGATCCGAATTTTGTTTTTTTTCATCTGTCTTTTTTTTTCCTCACACTTTTTTTCTTTCTCTTTTTTTTCTGACTTCTTTTTCTTTTTTTTTTCTCTCTTTTTTTTTCTCTGCCTTTTTTTCTCTCCCTCTTTCCAAGACAAACTAGATAAGATGCAGATTGGATCAAGCGAAGATGTGAATGACCTCAACTATGATTGTGACAATGAACTATGGGTAGCACATGGTGGAATTTGATGGATGGTGTGGTGGACAGCAGAAGGGATAACGATGCAGCGGCGACGTGACTAATGTGAACAGAACTCGAAACTCTAAACGAACTAGACCCTAAGACCAGCAACTCGACACGACGATGCAACCGATAATTCAATAATGCAAACAATGAATAGAAAATTGCAAAGGCTCAGACTGGCTTGGACAAAAGGATGAATAGATCTAACTTTTTTGTGGCTTTTTCTTGGACAATAGGTAAGAAAATAAATCTAATCTAGGGGAAACTGGAAATTCTCACCGAGCAACCTGAAAACTGATACCACTTGATAGAGGCAAAGGTGTCCCGATCTTTCGATGAGATGATAACTATCGATTTGGTGGAGACGACTTTCACGATCCGACTACAAACATGCACGACGTTGCGCCTTATCAATCGCTAAACCAATCTCCTGAGGTTACTGACGATGCCGGAAGCACGATCAGCCTGACCACGAAGGTTTATTCCTGCAAGCAATCGAAGAACGAGCAAGAATATGATAATGCAATCTGAATATGGCGAATATATATGAAGTATTGATAGTGGTGGGAATCCGTAAGCGGTCTTGGTCTGGTCGTTGGATACAAACGAAGTACACGAAGTTGCAATGGCTAACTTTTAACTAAACAAATTCCAAGGAAAAAGCTACTAGATGGATCTACTTATATAGGAGCAAGGGGTGGCGGCCAAGGAGGTGGGAGGACGTCCCAAGGCAGCCTAAAACCAACCCTAGGTCGTACAAGGCTCATGGGCCCAAGTGGAGGTGATGCAACACCTTTGGACTTGTAGTTTGACTCGGATTTTGGTGCAACGTCAGATTGTTTCGACCATAACTCAATGCTCCGGACGAATTTAAAGGTGAATCCAATTGGGTTGGAAAGAGCACGAAATCTAGTTTCCAACAAAAAAAGAATCACCCAATTCGGAGTCCGTATGAAAAAGTTGTTGGTGTTTTGAGTCAGGTATATCTGTGCAGTCCGAATTTGAATCCAGAACGTGAGAGACTTGGACTCTATCTTCTCTTGGCCCAAAAGTGACGTGAGAGGACTTTTTGAACAGAACCTAAACTTCTCCTTTTGCCTTATCTTCATATGTGGATTGTACAAATGTCCCATACACCTGCAATTAGACAAAACACAAAAGTGTGTGAAGTATTTTTGTTCTGGATAACATAAATAGATTATTGAATAGTTTGCACTAGAAATCACCTGACAAATATGCATGTATGCAATATTTTTGGTCGTATCCAAGGTAGTCATGTCCTCATCACCTGGCAGGCCTCCGGTGTCCATCTTCTTCTATATGAAGTCTTTTACCCTGGGAAAAATCATAAGCAAGCTTTCAGGACAAAACACCGCCGCCACGAGGCGGAACTTTGGCGGAACCAATCTAGGGCTCCGGCAGAGCTGTTCTGCCGGGGAAACATCCCTCCGGGAGGGGGAAATCATCGCCATCGTCATCACCAACGATTCTCTCATCGGGAGGGGGTCAATCTCCATCAACATCTTCACCAGCACCATCTCCTCTAAAACCCTAGTTCATCTCTTGTATCCAATCTTTGTCCCAAAACCTCAGATTGGTACCTGTGGGTTGCTAGTAGTGTTGATTACTCATTGTAATTGATGCTAGTTGGTTTATTTGGTGGAAGATCATATGTTCAGATCCTTTATGCATATTAATACCCCTCTGATTATGAACATGAATATGATTTGTGAGTAGTTATATTTGTTCCTGAGGACATGGGAGAAGTCTTGCTATAAGTAGTCATGTGAATTTGGTATTCGTTCGATATTTTGATGAGATGTATGTTGTCTCTCCTCTAGTGGTGTTATGTGAACGTCGACTACATGACACTTCACCATTGTTTGGGCCTAGAGGAAGGCATTGGGAAGTAATAAGTAGATGATGGGTTGCTAGAGTGACAGAAGCTTAAACCCTAGTTTATGAGTTGCTTCGTAAGGGGCTGATTTGGATCCATATGTTTCATGCTATGGTTAGGTTTACCTTAATACTTCTCTTGTAGTTGCGGATGCTTGCAATAGGGGTTAATCATAAGTGGGATGCTTGTCCAAGAAAGGGCAGTACCAAAGCACCGGTCCTCCCACATATCAAATTATCAAAGTAACGAACGTGAATCATATGAGCGTGATGAAAACTAGCTTGACGATAATTCCCATGTGTCCTCGGGAGCGCTTTTCTCTATATAAGAGTTTGTCCAGGCTTGTCCTTTGCTACAAAAAGGATTGTGCCATCTTGCTGCACCTTATTTACTTTCATTACTTGTTACCCGTCACAAATTACCTTATCACAAAACTATCTATTACCGATAATTTCAGTGCTTGCAGAGAATACCTTACTGAAAACCGCTTGTCATTTCCTTCTGCTCCTCGTTGGGTTCGACACTCTTACTTATCGGAAGGAGTAGGATAGATCCCCTACACTTGTGGGTCATCAACCCACATACGGAAAAATTGAGACACGATTTGATCTATTAATATTTTAAAATCACGAGAGGGGCCCATATGAGTTAGTTTCCCGTGGATTCTTTTACTGTATCCCGAACGACTACTCTGCATGTCTATTCAACATTCTCCTTTCCTCTGTTATGCATGTCAGTTCCTTTCCATTTCCTTTGTTTTAGTCTAATCCTACGTTTTTTGTTCCTCCATCCAGAACAGGGCCTCAGTGCATGCACGATTCACGTTCCATTAATGTTGGGTACGTGCCATCGAATAGAATAACTTAATTTATAAAAAACACGCCACCGCATCATGATCGAACTTTGATTCATCCACGCGTGATTCTCATGAACAACTACTACACTCGCCAAATTATCACGTGAGCTGCCTCTTCGTACAGAAATGAGCTCACCGTGTAAGAGGCAAAGAGTACCTACGTCGGCGCTTGAAACTCTTCTCCTCGTGCTCGTATTCCTTTTTTTCAGGTGATTCGTGCATGTACTCCACCTACGTTCGTGACCGTTGGTGAGTCTCTCCTACTATACTTAACTCCATTTTCTTGCATGACATGTGGACCTGGATGCTGAATGTCCCACGTGTCGGCAAAACTTAGAAGAACGCTTTCCGACAACCGAGAAGGAGCAAGAAACCTCGCGGTGGAGCGGCTGGACTCTTAATATTTTATATTCAACGATATAAAATCTACCCAATCTTCTCCAAAGTAGATTGGAAGAGTTTGAAACTTGGTAGCCCAGTGTAGTTACATCATACATGGCCCACCTACGCTATCACCATATTTCTTGGCCTCCGTGCGACACCTAGCTCTAGTATTTACCAACCCGTATCGCTTCTCGCTCCTCGTCTCTCTCAAAGTGCGGCGGGCCGGCGATTTTGCCGTCTAGTGAGGTCGGTTAACTCATCACTTGCTCCCACATGTTAGCGACATGCCAACGGCATTCTAAAAAAATTACTGTACCCTATTATTATGCCAAGAAGAGGAAGCGCTTTGACCGACGGACCAAACGAGACAGGCGTGCCATGCCGTGAGTGTGTCCAGATTCTCGTTTTGAACTTGTTTGGTGTAGTAGTAACACTTGGTTTTGCACCTTCATAGAATGATGAAAATCCCCGCTAAAAAGGCGCTTTGCTTTCTTCTAATCCCGTCAACCGTTCTTGTTTTGTGCATTAAATTTTAAAGTGCCATAACTAAAATATAATTAACCAATGCATGTAAAACATTCTTGTTTAATACTATAGTATTCCACATGCATGCATGCATGCATTGCCATTAGTACTACTCCCTTCATCCATACGTGTATATAGGGCCTAATGTATTATTCGAGGTTGCCTTTGACTATTGATAAGATTTTATATAATTTGAAAATTATATCATTCGAAGATCCTTCCATGTATGAAATTGACGATATGCTTTGAGCAACTTGCATGTCCTATACTGCTCCTATTTGGATACTCTAACTTAGCTAGAGGTTAGACTAACTCATGACTAACCCTGAACTATCTCTAGCCAAAGAGGTGTTTGGATGACAGGGTTAGATTGACAATAAATGCACTTGATGGACAGAGAAAAGTGATTTTTCAGTGCCCCCCATGAGAACTAGCTCCAATTAGCACCACTTGGCTAGCGGGATAGAGAGAGAAAAGTGATTTTTCAGTGGGCCCAATGAGAACTAGCTCCAATTAGCACCTCTTGGGTGGGATAGTTTTTTTTTTGGTGGGTTAGGTGCAACTTGCTCCAATCTAACCCTCATGTTTGGATACTTTAGGGCTATTTGAGCCCCAGCTAGCTCAAACTAACTCTAACCCATGGATCCAAACAGTGCCAAAGTTAGTCTCCGAAAATGCATTAAGCCCTATATACATGGACAGATGGAGTACATGAAACTAGCAAACGCTCACCATCTAGTAGTTCATTGGTTGGTTTCGATTTTTGTATTGAGTAGTGCTAGTACACTTTGTTGTGCTGCTACCGTCCAATACTCGCGTGTGGTGGTTTCTAGAATAAAAAAGGAGGTAGTACTTATTGTGGGAAAGGCGAAGTGATGGTTGCTTCGCCCGAGCAACTTATTACTCTGGGAATATTGGAGTACCAACAGATTCAACAAAGAGAGAAATGATGGCTGGTTTGTCCGAGCAACTTACTGTGGCGAAGGTGGGGATCTGTGATTTGACTGCTCACTAGTCATTATTACTGTGGCGCAACGACCGGGGTGAATATCCCCTGCAGTTGTGCACTCAATATTGCTGCATGGCAGGTGGAGCCGGATAAAGGATGTCCCACATGTTGGCGAAATGGAGTTGAATTGTTTCTAGCATTGCTATCAATCTTTCAGGATTTTATTATATGTACGCATAATTTTCCAGCATAATGAAATTGTACTGTAATGCTATGAAGGTTTCAACTTTGGTTCCCTCAGAAAAAAAAGGTTTCAACTTAGGATTCATGTGTCCTCTTGCCTCAAGATTGTCGCATTACAACATTCCATCGAATACAAATGAAACTACCATGGCTGCTAATGCATCTCAATGGTTTGCGGATCAGCGCCAATATTCACGTCACAACTGAAGAGAAAGTTGTGAGAAGGTGTACAAACAAAGAAAAAATATAATTGATCGATGTTGTTCGTAAGCATGGCTCCATTTCCTGGGCACAGTGTTCATTGGTTGGCAGCTAGTTTCACGCAGCTCTGTAGCCAAGAAAGAGGTGTATGGAGGATATCACAATTCGATCATTTTATGCAGTTCCACTAAAATCAAGCTGATCATCCCTGTTTGCAAAGATATTCAGTTAGTGTGATTACAACAATAGTGGAACTAGATGATGAAACATAACACACGCAAATAGAAGCCGATCACCTCTGTGATCTCTCTTTAGGACTAACTACTTGTTTGAGAAGATTAGGCATGTAGTTGGATGAGGAGAATAGCAAAACCTATCTCCCTTTCTGCAGTCCCACAGAAATGTAAAAAGTTGCCCGTGTGACATTTTGGCGGAACTGCACAAAACACTCTTAAGAAAAAGTGATTTATGCAGTTCACCAAAAGGTCGCAATAGCAACGAGGTGAAATGGATAGCCCTGCTTGCAAAAGGAGGTAGAAAGGAAACAATTACTGCCCAATGACAGGAGTTGAAGACACGTACGCCAACAAAAAAGAAGCATATTCCATGTCATAAGGGAAAGATAGTAGCATGGTGGTTTATCAAAAATGGTTTTGGGACGAGATTGCAAGATGGAAAGTACATTGGCCGAGATACGTTTTAAGCAAAGAACTAACGGGGATCCACATGCAGGATTTTCCACATGCAGCAACGTGGGAAGATGGGCAGTGGAGCAAGGCCGGAGGAAGCTGTACCTGAGGGTCGTCAGGATGTAACTAGGAGGGCGGTGGCCGGCGGGATCTGCCCATACTGCGGCAACGAGCAAGTGGCGAAGGCCATACCGCGCCGGAGCTTGGTCAGAGAGAACGACGGGTACCGCAGATCGGGACGTGCTGCCTCGACGCCGTCGAAGAGAGAAACGATGCACGTCCTCCCTTTCCACCGGCGAACGGATGCGACCGGATCAGTGACAAACGGTGAGAGAGAGAGAGGCCGCCGCCGCCTTGTGTGAGATAGTGTGACGAGAGAGAAACCCCTGCAGGCAGGCCCCAGTATATATAGTGGAGCGGATATCTTTTTTCTCGATGACAATTGTTTTGTACTCTGTACGTGCCATTGAGGAATATAACTTTATTTAATACTAACGCATCAAGTCAAACTTCGTTCCGTGTACGCGTGGTACACAACCCTCCTTCAAGTAAACAACTGCTACACGCGTCAAATTATCACGTGGGCTGCCTTTTCATACAGAAATGAGCTCCACCGGGTACCCGCGCGGGTGTGGCCGGAACAAGGTGTGAGTACGTGTGTCATGCGTGCACCTCTTCTTTATGTGCAGGTACATACGTGCGTGTGTGAGAGAGAGATGGTTTGTGCGAAATAGAGGCAATGTGTCGATGATATCTCAAACAAAAAAATGTAACATATGCAACATGTGTGAAACAGAGGCCTGGATATATCATATATAGAGGGAGCGATCCACGAGAAGAGAGTGGAGGGATCATCGGCGTGAGATATCGATAGAATCGAAAACAGGGATGAAGTGTGTGGGTGCGCGAACGATAAAGAGTGCCATCGAATTTGTGTTTGCCCATGTTAAAGATACAGGGTGGCTGGCCTTCTGGAATGTGAGAGGGGAGAGGTGCAGTTTGTCTCAGTGGCATGGATACCTACCTACAGCGTTCGACTATCGGTGTGTGTGTGGGTGGGTGGGGGGCACAGACCTAACTATAGAGTTAGAACGACTGGTATATGTGTGGAGGAGGATAGAGACCTACCTTATGTATTGAGGGAGATCGATCGGCGTCCATGCATATGTGTAGGAGAGGAATAAGGTCGGTAGAGAGACAAAGCTAGAGTGTCGGGGGGGTTGGTTGTGGAGTTGCTTCTCACAAATGGTGGGAGAGGCCTGCTAGACAAACGGAGGGCACGCCTGCAATATCAATAAGAGAGGGGATGCCTTCCTATCTGTGCATGTGCGTGTGAGAGACGGGTCAGGAGGCATGCACGAATGATGAGGGGGACGATATGGCTGTGGTAAGTAGACGTAACTACATAGGAAGATCAATCGTCCTTTGTCGGAGAAAGGGATAGACATAACTCGTGAGGTGCGTCGATCGATGTGTGGGGAAAAAGAGTTATAGTCGACCTAGGTATATGTAGGGAGATCGATCGGTATACATGCATGCATGTGTTAGAAGAAAATAAGGCCTAGACAGGAGGATAGAGAGGGAGAAGGATGCTGCTAGGAGGTGGTGCGAGAGGCCTACTATATCGAGGGGAAAGGAGTGTGCGAGTATGAGATCGATGAAAAGAGGGGTGGGAGTGTGCATGTGCGTGGAACCGTATTAGAGAGAGGGGGGCATGGACGGTGAGAAGAGAAGAGGGAAAGCTTGTGTTTGTGGTAAGGCACACCTGGCTAGAGAGGTATATCGATCGGTGTATGCCGGAAAGAAGGAGCTGGGGGCCTACACACACCGTGGGTGAATGACCTAAAGAGAAATGACAAATGTGCGCGATGGAGCTAGAGAATGTTGAGGGAGGGTGAGAGGGAGGCAGGCGTGTGCATGCACGAGAGAAAGTTAGCACTAGCTACAAAGATAAGAGGATTGTGTGGGTGTAAAAGATGAATAGATATCATAATTCATTATAAAAGTGGATTTAGATATTTGAAGAAGATATCATAGTGTTTTAAAATGACGCATGCATGAATGAATATATATAATGGTGGTACGCATGGTGTGGTTATGAACGTGTTATCCTACATATAATATATAGAAAATTTATTTTAATTCGTGATAATGTGTGGCTTTTGCCATAATGTAGTGGGCGGGGCACTATACTTTGTGTGACAAACACAGTGTACATTGGAACATGGCTTAGATTATGAATATCTAGTTAGTACATCAAATGTACTATTATTTAGAATCAACATCAAGTATATTCAAAATATTGAAGGAACGCACACGGTTCAAATAATACAACCATTTGCGATAGTAATGTGTCAGCTATTTGTTCCAAAAGGATTATGTTGGCTATTAATGTGTGCGCCTTGTCTCAAATTGGACGATTTTTTTACCATGTGTCGTGGTTTTGTCACAACAGATGCCCTCATGAAAGGACTTAGGTGTGAGGCCATGTGATAGAGGCGAGGGTGTCCCGATCTTTCGATGAGATGATAACTATCAATTTGGTGGAGACGACTTTGACGATCCGACTACAAACGTGCACGACGTTGCGCCTTAGCAATCGCTAAACAAACTCCCAGAGGTTATTGACCACGCCGGAGCACGATCAACCTGACCGCGAAGGTCTATTCCTGCAAGCAATCGAAGAACAAGCAAGAATATGATAAAGCAATCTAAATATTGCGAATATATATGAAGTATTGATAATGGTGGGGATCCGTCAGCGGTCTTGGTCTGGTCGTTGGACACAAACGAAATACACGAAGTTGCAATGGCTAACTTTTAACTAAACAAATCCCAAGGAAAAAGCTACTAGATGAATCTACTTATATAGGAGCAAGGGGTGGTGGCCAAGGAGGTGGGAGGACGTCCCAAGGCAGCCTAAAACAATCCCTAGGTCGTACAAGGCAGCCTAAAACAATCCCTAGGTCGTACAAGGCTCATGGGCTCAAGAGGTGATGCAACACCTTTGGACTTGTTCTTTGACTCGGATTCTGCTGCAGCGTCAGATTGCTTCGTCCATATCTCAATGCTCCGGACGAATTTAAAGGTGAATCCAATTGGGTTGGAAAGAGGACGAAATCTACTTTCCAACAAAAAAGAATCACCCAATTCGGAGTCCGTATGAAAAATTTGTTGGCGTTTTGAGTCAGGTATGTCTGTGCAGTCCGAATCTGAATCCAGAATGTGAGAGACTTGGACTCTATCTTCTCTTGGCCCAAAAGTGACGTGAGAGGACTTTCTAAACAAAACCTAAACTTCTCCTTTTGCCTTATCTTCATATGTGGATTGTACAAATGTCCCATACACCTGCAATTAGACAAAACACAAAAGTGTGTGAAGTATTTTTGTTCTGGATAACATAAATAGATTATTGAATAGTTTGGACTAGAAATCACCTGACAAATATGCATGTATGCAATATTTTTGGTCGTATCCAAGGTAGTCATGTCCTCATCGTCCTCCCCTTCTTGAAAACAAAGCCGTCCTCGGGGTTGCTTAATCTGAAATCTGGCTAACAAAAGAGACAAGGTGTACACGTTGTATATGTATATGTCATCCGTTTTTACTGATCTCATTTGGTGCACATGTGCCACAGTTATACAAGAGCACCCTTCAAAAGTCGTGAAATGCAAATCCAATATATTATCAAAACAACTCAAAGGCATGAAAATATTGCAACTCAGTTTGCACATATAAGTGAAGCTCTTATTCATATCAAAAGATTGACAATGCTTATCATTAAACCATCCCAACATTGATGAACCATCACCAAGATTAGAGGTCATATTAAAATGATTAAACATTGGCACAATTATTTTCAAACATATTTCATCCAAATCTGATTTATTCCCTGATTCACTTGATTCTTTTGCATCGATAGTTAATTCAATTGGTTCACTCAAAATTGTTTGATCACATGGCAAAGTCAAATCATCAACGTAGTCCTCTAAAGTAGCTAGTGTGATCAAAGTAGTGGGTAGCTCACCGCATGGTGCACTTAAATTGACAAGACATTCATCATACTCATGTGGAGGTGGAAGATTAGTACCTTTGTCATTACCTCTTATGATCAACTCAGATGATGTAGGCACTCTCGGTGATGATGTGTCACATGGTGGAGGTGATGTAGTCCTCGCAACAATGGATGTGGTTGTCATAGTATGCTTAGTAGTTGAAGGGACAACCGTGTCAACTCTTGGAATGTGCATCTCGCGCTTGTTCTCCTTGTGGGCAACATGTCGTTTTATTTCCTGTTCAGCTTTGCAAGCAAGATGAAACAAATGGTCCATAGGATAACACTCTTCATGAATTAGTATCTCCTGAATGTCACGATTTAATCCTCCCCAAAATCTATCAATAAAATCTTCTTCACTTTCTTCTAAAGAGGAATGCAGCAAGGTAGTTTGTAAAGTATCATAATATTTCGTTACGGTGTCACTACCTTGTTTTAAATGTTGCAACTTTGTAATCATGTCACGAGTATAATAAGCGGGAACGAATGTATGTCGCATGGCAAGTTTCAAATCATCCCAAGTAGTAGGTATATCATTAGGGTGTAACCGACAATATTCACTCCACCAAACTACAGCATAACCAGTGAAAGAACCAACCGCAACCTTAACTTTTTACGTACATCAAAATTATTGGAAGCAAATATATTATTTAAGTCAAACTCCCATTCAATATATAAAGCAGGTCTAAAACGGCCATTAAATGGTGGTATAGAAACATTAACCTGATCATGTGCATTTGGATGTTTGTGCACCTCTCGTGACGGTTGTGGTATTTGCATAGGTGATGGCACGTCTCCCACGATCGACAAACCCCATGAATTGACTATAGATCCTGTCATGATTAGTAGAAACAAGAAACAAAATTCAAGAATAATGTTCCTATGAACTACTAGGATGTGGTGGTAAAGCGCTCACAGTAAAGCAAATATCAATATCTTACAAGTTCTTACCAAGCAGCAGGTGGTGACAGGCAACCAGCGGTGTCAAATAACTCCGAAGATTGAGTAAAGCGATTGCCAGGGGAACGTACGTATAAACGGTGTAGAAATATGTGGAGCTGGGTTGGCTATATATGGTAGAAAAATATTAGCAATAATCAATTCAGAGATGCAATGTTGAATAAACGCTCAACGACGGTACTGTGCTGGTCCTAGGCTAGACCGGACTAGAGACGCGAGCCTAGAACACTAATGAGGTCATGGCGTAGCACAACTAGCATCAATGAAGGATACTAAGTAGCTCTAGACAACAAGATATAAGTGAAGATCACAATGGCAGTAAAGATAATGATGAAAAACAACTGCCAAGCAGGATATACAACAACTCTCTCTCCAACTTTCCTCTTGAAAAGTTTGAGCCAATTTTCTGATAACTTTTTTCAAAGAATGCTACTAACTCAAGCTTTCCAATGCAAAAAGAATCACTCAATTCCGAATTGATATGAGGAGTCAAAGAATTCTAAAACTGGCCTGAAAAACTGGAATAAGCTGTGTCCGCGAACTTCGGAGGGCAAAAAGACCTATTTAGAAGACGATTTTCAGGTGTCAAATATTGAACTAGACTCTGCAACTATTTAGATGCGCCTCATCACTAGCTTTCATTTGAGTACTCGCGGAGCCAAAACGGACTTCGTATGAGGAAGTTATGCCTGTTTTACTGAGCAGTGCACAAAACAGATTCCAATCCGAATTCAACTACGAGATTGAGTCTAGATAGATCCGAATTTTCTTTTTTGTTTCTTCTCACTTTTTTCCTCACACTTTTTTTTTTCTTTCTCTCTTTTTTTCTTTGACTTTTTTTTCTTTTTTTTCTCTGTCTTGTATTCTCTCCCTCTTTCCAAGACAAACTAGATAAGATGGAGATTGGATCAAGCGAAGATGTGAACGACCTCAACTATGATTGTGACAATGAACTATGGGTAGCACGTGGTGGAAATTGATGGATGGTGTGGTGGACAGCGGAAGGGATAACGATGCAATGGCGACATGACTAATGTGAACACAACTCGAAACTCTAAACGAACTAGACACTAAGACCAGCAACTCGACACGACGATGCAACCGATAATTCAATAATGCAAACAATGAAAAGAAAATTGCAAAGGCTCAGACTGGCTTGGACATAAGGATGAATAGATCTAACTTTTTTGTGGCTTTTTCTTGGACAATAGGTAACAAAATAAATCTAATCTAGGGGAAACTGGAAATTCTCACCGAGCAACCTGAAAACTGATACCACTTGATAGAGGCGAGGGTGTCCCGATCTTTCGATGAGATGATAACTATCGATTTGGTGGAGACGACTTTGACGATCCGACTATAAACGTGCACGACGTTGCGCCTTAGCAATCGCTAAACCAACTCCGAGAGGTTATTGACCACGCCGGAGCACTATCAACCTGACCACGAAGGTCTATTCCTGCAAGCAATCGAAGAACAAGCAAGAATATGATAAAGCAATCTAAATATTGCGAATATATATGAAGTATTGATAATGGTGGGGATCCGTAAGCGGTCTTGGTCTGGTCGTTGAACACAAACGAAATACATGAAGTTGCAACGGCTAATTTTTAACTAAACAAATCCCAAGGAAAAAGCTACTAGATGGATCTACTTATATAGGAGCAAGGGGTGGTGGCCAAGAAGTTGGGAGGACGTCCCAAGGCAGCCTAAAACCAACCCTAGGTCGTACAAGGCTGATGGGCCCAAGTGGAGGTGATGCAACACCTTTGGACTTGTTGTTTGACTCGTATTCTGCTGCAGCGTCAGATTGTTTCGTCCATATCTCAACGCTCCGGACGAATTTAAAGGTGAATCCAATTGGGTTGGAAAGAGGATGAAATCTACTTTCCAACAAAAAAAGAGTCACCCAATTCGGAGTCCGTATGAAAATGTTGTTGGCGTTTTGAGTCAGGTATGTCTGTGCAGTCCGAATCTGAATCCAGAACGTGAGAGACTTGGACTATATCTTCTCTTGGCCCAAAAGTGACGTGAGAGGACTTTTTGAACAAAACCTAAACTTCTCCTTTTGCCTTATCTTCATATGTGGATTGTACAAATGTCCCATACACCTGCAATTAGACAAAACACAAAAGTGTGTGAAGTATTTTTGTTCTGGATAACATAAATAGATTATTGAATAGTTTGCACTAGAAATCACCTAACAAATATGCATGTATGCAATATTTTTGGTCGTATCCAAGGTAGTCATGTCCTCATCACCATGGCTACAGTGATTAGCTTAAAGGGGTTGAGCGGGAAGAGAGACACGAGTTTACCCCGGTTTGGCCCCTCACCAACGAGGTAAAAGCCTACTTCCTGCTTTGTGTTGTATTTATTGAGTATCGATTACAAGGGAGCGGAATCGCTTGACCTAGCTATCGACTGATTGTAACTTAAGTTTACCCGCCGCAGGCTCTCGCCTTTATATACACAGGTCGAGGCCCTGGGCTTACAAGAGTCTAGGTCAGGTCGTACAACGTGACCGACCCTGGTTCTAAGTCGCCTTTCCTTGTTAGGCAAGTCGCCATTGGGTGGCTTACACCTCCGAGTCACGCACCGTCTTTGGGTCTTGGGCCTTCATCTGGCCTGCCTCGTAAGCCGCCTCCAGGCTCTCAGGTATTGACACTAGTACCGTATCGTGCTATACAAACGGTTTTTAACCCGTTTCTGCGATGGCATTTGGAACCGCCGCCTAGTGAGTTACTGCGATAGGGGGTCCTTCCCACACGACCTAGAAACCGTCGAGGATACGCGAGCGGCTACTGACGATCGCCATAGAATAAACGTATGAGAAGCCACCCCGTCCCACATGTTACATCTCAACGTTACATTTCTGATCAGAGAGACAACCCATTCGAGTACGCCGCTATAATCGTGTGAAAAAGGTGGACATCAACATTTAATCTACCGATATGTTTGTGATAGGTACGTTATCGCACACGTTCAAGAATGTAAAATGTGTGCGGTGCCTCTACTAACGCCAACGTGACCATTTTCATAACTGTGTGTGATTGGTATTCCTATCACACACGCACACTGGTTTGAAACATTTGTCGTATTACCATGAATCACACATGCATATGAGACGAAACCGTGTGTTCGTCCGTCGGGCATCGCAAACGTTTCGCGTCAAAGAACCGTCTGTTCTCTATTTTTCATCGCACACGTTGTTTTCTTTCTCACCGTGTGCACATTAATTTATTCGCTCCTGTATAATTTTATTTTTCCCTGTAATTTATTATTCGAATTGGAAATTTTGAAATATGAAACGTGGAATTCAAATTCTCAGCACAATGGCTCAATAACGAGTCCATAAATAAAATTTCCAGTACAATATGTTTAGTAATTACAGGATTAGACATCAATTAATTATAATGAACCACAATATTTAGAGGCGGTAAAGGTGAAGAGACAAGTGCAAATCATTTTGATCGTCGATGGTGTTGAAGAAGCGGAATACCCATAATGTGCCTTCCTGCATGCCATAGGCACGAACAACTTTTGTCAAACCCCTTGTGACGATCGCCCACCCATCCTTCACCGCCTTCAGGAAGACTTCTATTGCATTATCATGGTAGCATGAATTATATACTTTAACCTTAGTTGCCTCCACTCCGGTCACGTAGTTTGCAAGGTAATCATTAGTAAATAGATTCGAAAACCACTGAAAAGAGAATATCAGATACTGAGGTCTAATAGAGTAACTTGTTGTGGGCGGCAGGAAAAGGCAACACATTACTTACCATCCTAAAGTTCACTATTGTCTTGGACAAAGTGTAAATAAAGAGCTTAATTCCCATCATCCGTTTCTTTCGCCTAACAATCTTTGTTTCCTCACTTGACGCTTGTTCATGTATAGCTCATATATGTACCTACAAGCAACCAGTAAAATGTTATAAGCTAAACTGAGATTGCACAAATGATGTAAAATACAACTACCTACGTTCCTAAGTACTAGTATTTTTAGAGATTTCAATATGAACTACATACGGATGTATATAGAATTATAGATATAGTTTAGATTAGAATCTAGATTCACATTTTGCTTCTTATGTAGTCTATATTGGAATCTCTAAAAATAATTATATTTAGGAACAGATGGTGCATAAGACATGGGATGCAGCTAACCTTGACGGCAAACAACAGCATAGCCCATTGTAGCCCTATGTAAGTACATGGAAAGCCAATGTTAACTACAACAGGTTTAACATCCACCAAAAATAGCAAATGGTAATAAAACGGCAGCATATGTAGTGATATCTTCATTGCGAAAGAGTAGCACGGTAGCAAAGGGACGGATTAAAAAATGGATACAACTGTTAATTGCAACAGGCTTAACAACATCCTAAGTCATGTTTTGTAAGTTTGTAGCCATTTAAATACAACTGATCAAAAATGAATACAACTGTTAATTGCAACAGGCTTAATAGCCATTGAAACCGATACTGATAAAAATGCAATTGGCAGAGTTAAACATCACAAGGCAGGTGCTGCCAGAGCAGAGAATGGCCCAGTTGCCTATAAAAAGGTAGGGAAAATAGCTAAAACGAGTTAGGCATGTTTACCACAACATGCTTAATACATCGACCGTACAAAACATAGCCATTAATTGCAACTAGTATTGGTAAGATTGAACTGGTGAGTTCATACTTGGTAAGTCCCAAGGGGTAGTTGCTAGGGCACTTCATCTTGGCCAGAGCCCGCCCAAAGTCAGCGGCGGCGGAGGCGAGCTCATCCTCCGGGTCGAAGCGTGGATTAGTGCCGCCAACATGTGTACCTACAAGAAGCAAGTAAATGTTAGAAGCCAAACTGCAATTCCACAAATGATGTAAAATACTGTAAGACATGGGATGCAGCTAACCTCGACGGCAAACAACAACATCGCCCGTTATGGCCCTGCGTAAGTACATGGAAAGGCAAGTTAAGTGCAACAGGGTTAGCATCCACCAAAAATAGCAAATAGGCAGCATCTCTAGTATATCTTCATTGCGAAGAGTAGCACGGTAGCAAAGGGACAGATTAAAAAATGGATACAATTATTAATTGCTTCAGGCTTATCAGCATCCTAAGTCATGTTTTGTAAGTTTGTAGCCATTGAAATACAACTGTTTAAAAATGGATACAACTGTTAATTGCAACATGCTTAATTACCATTGAAACCGGTACAGATAAAAATGCAATTGGCATAGTTAAACATCACAAGGCACGTGCTGCCAGAGCAGAGGATGGCCCAGTTGTCTACAAAAAGGTAGGGAAAGTAGCTAAAACGTGTTAGGCATGTTTACTACAACATGCTTACAAAATCGACCGTACAAAACATAGCCATTAATTACAACTGGTATTGGTAAGATTGAACTGGTGAGTACATACTTGGTAAGTCCTGAGAGGTAGTTGCTGGGGCACTTCATCTTGACCAGAGCTCGCCCAAAGTCAGCGGCGGCGGAGGCGAGCTGTTCCTCCGGGTCGAAGTGTGGATCAGTGCCACTAACATGTGTACCTATAGGCAACCAGTAAATGTTAGAGGTTAAACTGCAATTGCACAAATGATGTGAAATACTGTAAGAAATGGGATGCAGCTAACCTTGACGGCAAACAACAGCATTGACTGTTATTACCCTGCGTAAGTACATGGACATGCATGTTAAATACAACAGGGTTAGCATCCACCAAAAATAGCAAATGGGCAGCATCTCTAGTGATATCCTGAGTCATGTATTGTAAGTTTGTTGCTCCTATTGGTGAAATTGAGCTGGATAGTTAATATTTGAACATCACACAGTGTGCAGTACTGAAATAAACAAGGCACGAACATGGTTAATACACGAACCGTACAAAACATAGCCATTGCAAGTGGTATTGGTAAGATTGATCTGGTCAGATCATACATGTTAAGTCCTGGGGGGTAGTCGCTGGGGCACTTCATCTGGGCCAGAGCCTGCACCATGTCGGCGATGGCAGAGGCGAGGTGTTCCTCAGGGTCAACACGCACAGCGGCCATCGTGCCATAGAGCGCCATCAGCTCCTCGACCTTCACGTGATATGTGGTTGGGCTTGCACGGCGATGCTCTGGAGGTAGGGCGGTGGGGATTTGGAGGCATGAGGATGTTTCGCAGGCACCATTTAAGCAATCAGGCCGGGGCTGTGATATAGATCAGTGGGCTACCTAACTGGATCCGAGCAGAACGTAGATGTGGTTGAAGCTGTGGTTGCGGCGGCGGCGGTTTGAGCTGCCGGTAGGGGGAGGGGGAAGGGGGAGATATTGAGGAAATTTGATGGGTGGGGATGTGGTTGGAGGAATAAATTCTGAAATCGTGCGCCTAATGAAAATTTCGCTGCGAAACCTAAAACTTGGGTGGGGGAAACACACAACACAGACGAAGCGCGTAAAATATTCATGTGCGAGAAAAAAGTCAA
Organism: Triticum aestivum; assembly: GCF_018294505.1. NCBI lineage: Eukaryota > Viridiplantae > Streptophyta > Magnoliopsida > Poales > Poaceae > Triticum > Triticum aestivum. The sequence goes on along the minus strand of NC_057802.1, from coordinate 242,367,619 downwards.
TTGGCAGATCCCCTCTCCAAAAAATGTACATGTGTAGTTGGTTTTTTCGGTCAATGGTATGTCTGGTTTATTAGGAAACATCGCACGGGTAACTGACTTATGGATCATTAATGCAAAAAAAAACACACACGGGTACGCCATAGAAACCGTGTGTTTTGTGATCTTCAAATAGTTCTTATATCTATCAGCATCTCCAACCACACCTAATTTGAAAAATCTCTTTCATTGTATCAGGATTATTCAATGTACATGAACGAGGCAAGGTGACACCCGATGCACAATCATCGGTTTATGAAATGCAATCAAGTGTCAACCTGCCTCGCTTGCGTAGCCAGATTTGATCCTATGCAACAAGAGGGAAGCTTGCTGCCATTCGCCGGCGCGGCAATTTAAGCCGGTGCGCGGCCAACTAGCGCGGCAAGGTGGGACTAAAAACCAGCTATGGCCAGCTCTAGTCTCCTCCGGTGGCTGCAGCCGGACGTTTTGGTAGTATTTGGGGCCAGGGTGCGGCTACAAAACTTCAGTGAACACATGCTAATCAACGCTCAAAACCCTCAAAGGATGCGTAGTACGGGGCTAACCCGATGTAGGCCGATCTTTCACGATTGGAGTGGGATCCCTCGAAGAACACGACGAACACGGGGAAGAACAGAAAGAAATCACAAGGGGAAACACTCAAGAACAAGTCCAATCACACATCCACTAGACAATCAAACACACAAGATCCACAAGGTACATGAACAACAAAGGGAAAGATACAAGGTAGAGTTCCTCTCCATGCGGAGGTCTTGAAGGGGGGTCCGCCTGTGAGGAGGTCTTGGCCTCCAAAGAAGGAGTAGTCTCTCTCTCTCTCTCTCTCTCTCAAGAGTAGAGGTAGGTAGGAGCAAAGCTCACATACAAATGAGCTATCACTTTGCTAACCCTAGAAAAGAGGTGGAGGTGGTCTATTTATAGTCTAAGCCACGAAGGGGTAAGTGGGAAAGGGATACAAGGCCAAAGGCCCGCGGCTGCGCACAGGCAGGGTGGTAGTACCGGTCATGGGGCCGGTAGTACCGGTTTTAGCGGTTGAAACGGTTGTTCCGGTGATGTACTGGCCTTGCACCGCTCGATTACAGAAGGTTGACCGGTAGTTGGGCGGTTGTACCGGTTGACCGGTAGTTGGGCGGTTGTACCGGTCGACCGGTAGTTGGGCGCTAGTTGGGCGGTACTACCGGTATTTCTGCACGGGAATATTCCTCTTCTTCCTTCTCTTCCATGCTTCTCTCGCGGATGGTGTAGTTGTACCCTTGCGCTCACACTCCTCCTCCTCGTCCAAGGTGTTCCAACAATACCTATGTATGCACACGAGAGGAGTGTCAAGTAGTATACCATCCTCGAAGGGGTCAAGTGAACACGCATAAAGGAGATGATTCACAAGGAATATGGTGCAAAGAGGTAAGACAAGCATGCTTCACAAGGAATATGTCAAAATCTCCAAACATATGTGAGAATGCTATGGGGGCAATCTCATTAACAAGACTAAAATCATTGTTGCACTCAATACATGGCAAATCATCTAGCATGAGAGAGGCAGCACATGGAGATATATGACAAGAAGCAATAACAATCATGTGCAAAGCATGTAGATGGTTGTCATCAACCGCATGAAATAAGCAAGTATGAATCACTGGTGATGCAATAAGGCATGCAATCATAGAAATCATGTCGTGCAAACTAGTGGAGCGAATATGCAACACACTAGAGGAAATCATGGCAATCATGTCATGTGTGCAAATAATAGGCATAGGTAATGCACATGACATATCGCAAGCACGAACACAAAGCAAGATCATAGTATCATCATAGGCATGGGGCACAAGGCAAGCATAGCAATAATAAGTGATATCTCCACCAAGCTTGGAAATACACATACAAGTATTATCAATCATCATGTGTAATGCAAAGCATGGGTCACAAAGGCATAGGAATAAGCATACCATGCAAAGTGAACATGGCAAGATGGGCATATAATATGTAATGGACAATAACCCATAGCCAAGTGAGGGCCATGTAGAAGGAATGCGCGAAGTCTTTGCGCGAAGAGAGCGGTGGGAAAGACAATCCATGGTATCCCAAGTCATCATTGCTCTCTAGAGCTCGTTTTGTCAACTCGTGGGATTGCGAAGTTGACAAGTATTCATGGGTACCTACACAAAAGAGACACAAACCAAAGAAATTGTGCGCGTGGTAAATGTATCCATCATGATGTGTATGTGCATGTGTGAGTTAGCACAAGATAAGCATCGCTCAAAGAAATTTGATGCATGGGATAAGAACATGTTATCCATCATGAAAGAATAGTTATTGTGCATAACACGATGGGGACACAAATTGAGAATGCAAGTATATGGCATATCAATAGCATGTTTATTCATGGGAAGCATATTGTGCACACAAGTATGAGGATCATGCAATGGATGGGATGAATCAAAATCTCCTAAATGTATGAGGAAACTATGGGGGTCTCCTCATGAGCAATATCGGAAACATCATATGGAGAAAATGGGCAACATCCAAAACAATGCATATCCAAAGCTAGGTGGTCATGGCATGGCATATGAGATGAATGACGCAAAGGGAGCATATCAATGTCATCACAAGAAAAACAAATGCCAATAACCATGGGCTTGTCATCTATGCCATAAGTGCAAATTGAGTTTATTTTTATGGCATATGCATAGTCACTATGAAGATATTGCAAATATGACATATGATTGATCTCATGCATAGCATATGACAAGTCAAGCGGATTGTCAAACATGATGTGGCCTAAAGAATTGTCACAAGAAATCCTATGTAGCAATATGACATATGATTGATCTCATGCATAGCATATGACAAGTCAAGCGGATTGTCAAACATGATGTGGCCTAAAGAATTGTCACAAGAAATCCTATGTAGCATGGAATCACAACTAATAGACTCCACATTAGAATCATCATACTCATCGTAAATGGGCAAGAAATCATCACATGAGGAAGTCGCACTAGGATGAATCATGGTACTAGGTGGATCAACATCATGCAAGCAATCAATGTCAAGAATGTCCACTAGTGGGACTATAGCATCACCTTCACCTATGTTACCTTGTTCATTCCACTCAAGTGGTATAGGTGAGGTGGGAAAGATTAAATGGTGGTCATCTTCATCTTGATGGAACCATGTGGGGGTGCATCATATTCCACCATGGCCATCGTCTTGTCCAAAGGGAGGACGAAGTCGTCGAGGATCGGCGCGTCATCATATATGGGACCTAGCACCAAATGAGAAGACACAATAGAGGTAGAGGTCAAGTCGTTAGAAATCATAGTGTCCTCACATGACCTATCAACTATCACACTCTCTCTATGTGGTGGTTCACTCACTCCCTCAAAATAGGTGCACTCAAACTCACATATGGTGGAGTCACTCATCTCACCCAAGTGGTGGGGGTTGTGGCTCTCCTCAGATGGGAATTGGGGCAACTCGTAATATATGGGGCTAGTGGTGAAGTCACTCTCACTCTCAATATGGTGGCAAAAGTCACTCAAGTCATCATACGTCGCCGTGGTTGAGGTGAAATACTCAACCATCTCATCGCCGTCGCCATAGATGAAGGCCGAAGATGGCACATCATCACTCTCCTCCATGATCAAAGGGAAAATCCCATGCTCGATCATCTCGTCGTCGTCGCCATGGATGAAGACCGAAGATGGCACATCATCACTCTCGCCTCCTAAGATGGAAGCATCATCCTTGCTCGTCACCATGTCGCTTGCCTCCAAAGGTTGGTCCTTGAATGGCTCCGTAGTCGTAGTCGTCACCACACCATCTTGAAAAAGAGTCGAAGTAGACTCGGCATCATCAATGCCACAAAGAGGGATGGCCGTGAAGTCGAACTTGGGAGCATCGTCTTGGAGCTCATCGGGCTTGGACATCTTGGTGGTACTAGCCTCATGCTCGTCGTCTTTGAGTTTGGTCTTAGAGAAGTGTGCTTGGGGTGGAGAAGCATTGGCCTTCATGAGTTCTTGTTCCGCCTTGAGAGCACCAATGTAGTTGCCGTCGAGGGAATTGTAGTTCTCAAGGAAGATAGTCTTGGAGATGTCGTTGTTCAATCCCATCATGAAGTGGAACTTCATTGACATGGGGTCATCCACGTCGGCTCGTCGCAAGGCTTTCTTCATCTCCTTGAAGTACTCGTCGATGGACTTGGATCCTTGGGTGGTGTTCTCCAATTGGTGTAGAAGTTGTTCCGTGTAGGTTGGAGGCACGAACTCTCGCCGCAAAGCTCTCTTCGTCTTGGGCCAACTCATGTCGTAGCTTTCCAAAGGTGTGTGAAGCCACCATGTTGACGCGTAGTCGTGGAAGTTTCTTGTGGCGCACTTCACTATATCTTCGGGAGGGACTTGATGTAGCTTGAGGTAGTCGTCCATCAAACGCTCCCACTCGAGATACTCCTCGGGTTCTTGAGTCGCATAGAAAGGAATCTTGTGGTCAGTGTCGAGGTCGTAGTAGCTCGTGGAAGTCGCGGACTTGAGCTTGGGGAGCTTCTCTCGAGCGTAGTCTTGAGGTGCTTGTTGGCGAAGATGTCGTATGTCCGTAGGCGAAGATTCCAAGGGAGATGGTGAAGTCGTTAAGCGGTTGTTGGTGTTGAGCTCTTGACCTTCACGTTCTTGTTGGTGATGGAGTCGATGCCGATGTGACCTTGCCGGAGATGGTAGCTTCGAAGCACGTGTACTTGAGCGTCTTCTTGAAGATGATGAAGATCTCTTGTAGGACTTGATGAGGGCTTTGATCTCCTCCATTTGAGCTTGCATCTTGGCGTCGGTAGAGTTTTTCGTGGCATCGCACTCGTCGCTGTTATTGTAGACCGAAGGGGAAATGCCTTGCCTATCCATCACAAGACTCGAGTAGAGGTGAGTAGGAAATGAGATAAACAATACCAAGTTACCTTTTCCCAAAGTTGAGGATGTATCTCGTTTCACCCAATGTGAGATGAAAGAATAGTGGAATTGGTACCAGACTTGTTCACTCACACCTATCAAGTAAAGCTTATGGAGTAGCTCGGTGAGGATGGTGGCACAAAAATTTAATGTAAAATGTTAGCAAGAGTCAATAATGTTGAAAGAGATTCACAAATTCGCAAGTGAAACAAGTAGACCAATAGCAAAGAATGGCACACGGAAACACACACACGGATAGATAAATGGGGTCGTGCAACCAAGGAATGAGCACAAAATGTGGAGTCCACGGAAAACGCTCGTGTTGCACAACTCAAGAGAGACGCTAGCACGATTGCTCAATAGGCGGATACGACACTTGTGCACAACCTATAAGATGCAAAATGCATAAACTTTCTATCCCAAGTATGCTATGTATGTATGTTTCCCGGTGTTTCTCACACAATGATCCAAGATGATCAAGTATGATACCATATGATATATTGTAATGCACTATGATACTATGTTATGGCTCTTGCTTACAAGCTCTTTGTTCACTCTTTTTCTTTGCTTAAAAGCTTATTCTCTTTTTTTTTGATATGGCCACGATGCACAAACCAAGATAGCAATTGTATATATGCGGGAACAAACTTGTGGCACAAGAGATGATATGAATGATACCAATATGATATGGTAAGTATGCTATGGGAAGTATGATCACTAATGTGCACAAGTAACGTTGCCGGCAATACTCAAATGGCTAGTCTCGATAGGCAAGTGACGCAAAATGGGCTAGGGGTTAACAATGTAATGGTAAGGGAGAATGTACAAAGATGTCGTCGAGGTTACCGTCCTTGGAGATGATGAGTAGCGGTGTACTTGATGTAGACCCGTTCCTAGTTAGCGGAAAGCGGAAAGCGGTGGTGGTTTTGCGGAAGCTCAAAGGGATTGCGAACTCAAAATCTCAAATGTCAAATGGTGGTAGCGGAAAGCAGTGGTGGTTTTGCGGAAGCTCAAAGGGATTGCGGAAATGCAATGATAGGTTTTGGAGTACGCAATGCATAAGTGGAGGGTTAGGTGGTGGACTACACGGTGTCGGAGTTGGAAGCACGGTCCCTAAGTAGCCGAAACACCTTAAGAGACGCAACTCACAACACAAACAACCTCAAACAAAATTGGGTTAATTTGGGGTGGTGGAAGTGTATGGTGGGCAAGCCTATGCGGAAGTTATGGTGGTGGTTGATGAAGAAGCAATCGTCCCTAAGTAGCTTAAACACCTTAGGAGACTCGAATCGCAACTCAAACAACCACAAATGGAATGGGGAACAAAATGGGTTAGGCTGCGGAAGTCGGTGGTGGTTATGCGGATGATATGGTGGAAGCCCTAGGCAAATATGCCAAAGTTCCAAAATTTTGATGGACTCAAATGGTGATGGAACCTATCTAAAGGGATAGAGGTTGTGAATAGCTACTCAACGAGCTAAAGAACGCGACAATCGGACTTCGGATGTGAAAGTTATGGATAAAACGGTGAAACACGGGAGGCTGATGCTCCAGGGGTCGAACATCTGGGGTCGGGGGCCGGATATCTGGGGGCTGATGTCCAGAACCGTGCAGATTTTGTGCTCCAGGAGCCGGATGTCCGGCCCGATGGCCCGGATGTCCGGCCTGAGGCCCGGATATTCGGCCCGACGATTCCAGATCGGGATTTGGACTTCGAAACTCGATTTGGGGCGGAAATTGATGATTTCGGGGGCAAAATTTGACGGATTTCGTGGAAGGAAAGTGGGGAAACTTGGGGAGATGCTAGATCCACTTGAAACCAAGCAAATCCATGGATCAAAATCAACAAAACATCATCAAACCAACAAATCACAAAAAATATTGAGGGCTATTTTTGGTGAGGATTTTCAAATTTAGGACGAAATCAAGCACAAGAAGGCTAGAAAACAAAGAGGGGAGGCTCCAAATTCGTGATAAATGTGGCTCTGATACCATATGATACGGGGCTAACCCGGTGTAGGCCGATCTTTCACGATTGGAGTGGGATCCCTCGAAGAACACGAAGAACACGAGGAAGAACGGAGAGAAATCACAAGGGGAAACACTCAAGAACAAGTCCAATCACACATCCACTAGACAATCAAACACACAAGATCCACAAGGTACACGAACAACAAAGGGAAAGATACAAGGTAGAGTTCATCTCCATGCGGAGGTCTTGAAGGGGGGTCCGCCCGTGAGGGGGTCTTGATGATATATCCCGCAGGATCTTCTCCTAGATGGAGGTCTTGGCCTCCAAAGGAGTAGTAGTCTCTCTCTCTCTCAACAGTAGAGGTAGGTAGGAGGAAAGCTCACCTACAAATGAGCTATCACTTTGCTAACCCTAGAAAAGAGGTGGAGGTGGTCTATTTATAGTCTAAGCCACGAAGGGGTAAGTGGGAGAGGGATACAAGGCCAAAGGCCCGCGTCTTCGCACAGGCAGGGCGGTAGTACCGGTCATGGGGCCGGTAGTACCGGTTTTAGTGGTTGAAACGGTTGTTCCGGTGCTGTACCGGCCTTGCACCGCTCGATTACAGAAGGTTGACCGGTAGTTGGGCGGTTGTACCGGTCGACCGGTAGTTGGGCGGTAGTACCGGTATTTCTGCACGGGAATATTCCTCTTCTTCCTTCTCTTCCATGCTTCTCTCGCGGATGGTGTAGTTGTACACTTGCGCTCGCACTCCTCCTCCTCCTCGTCCAAGGTGTTCCAACAATACCTATATATGCACATGAGAGGAGTGTCAAGTAGTATACCATCCTCGAAGGGGTCAAGTGAACACGCATAAAGGAGATGATTCACCTTTGGGTATGTGAAGTAGATGTCACACGTGTCACTTGGCGAACGGACTCTTGACATGGTGATGTCCGTAGGATGCTCCGCATCAATGCGCTTACCGACATTGTACATTAATAATAGATAGTACCAACTTAAAGTACTACTGGTAATTTGCTCTAAGACTAGTACGTATGTAGTATTGGTAGACGCTCGTAATTAATTATACAAACTTACTGGCGGCACACGCACTAACTACTTCTCACATGCTGCCATCGGGGCATGCTAGCCAGATGCCGGCGTTCTCCTTCCCAGCCTTGTAGGCGGCATCCCACCGTGCTTCGATCTCCGCCAAGCTCTCCTCAGCACGGCGTGCGGCCTCTTCTTTCTTGCGGCAGTGGAACTCTCTTTTCTTGACTGCTTTCTTCCTTTTCCGCTCCTTCTGTGCGTCTTTGGCCGCATCTAGATCCACCGCCCATTCGGCCATGGCAGCCTCAAAGTCCGCCCACGTAACTATGTTGACCCCGACGGCGATGAACTCGGCGCGGCGAGATGCCATCGCTTCCTTACCATGTGTGCGGCCGCAGGCGACGAGGAACGCGGTGCGGCGGGATGCCATATCAGTTACTCTGCGCCGTGGTGCCATGAACGACGCTTGGAGAGAGCTTTGGGACAGAGGGGCCGGGTAGCCGTACAATGTGGTGGTTTTTGAGAGCTCAGCGACAAACGACGAAGGAAATTTGGCTTCCCTTACAATTTTGCTCGTCAGTATCGCACACGGCTCATCTCCGTCGCCTCCGGAAACAGTGTGCCCTGAGCCTATTGTGTGTTGCGTTATGACTGGCCGGAACGCCAGCGACGCGGATCGCGCGTGTGCACCGTAGGATGCGCCGCGATCGAACGGCAATTGAAACGTCCTTTTTGGATCATGTTTACCTACTATTATTTGTGTTGTTTTTATCCATAACAATGCTTTTTGGAGTAATTCTAATGCCTTTTCTGTCATAATATGCAAGGTACACACAACGAGGAAGAATTCCGGCAGTTGGAAATCTAGACCTGGAAAAGCTACGCCAGGCCACCTATTCTGCACCACTCCAAATGGGCTGAAACTTCACAAGGATTTTTATGGAATAAATAAGAAATACTGGAGCAAATAACCACCGGAGGGGGCCACCTGGTGAGCACAAGACACCAGGGCGCGCCCAGGTGGGTTGTGCTCAGCCTAGCCCACCTCCGGTGCCCATCTTCTGCTATATAAGTCATTTTGACCTAGAAAAAATAAGGGGAGGACTTTCGGGATGGAGCGCCGCCGTCTCGAGGCGGAACTTGGGCAGGAACACTTTTGCCCTCCGGCGGAGCGATTCCGCCGGGGGAACTTCCCTCCCGGAGGGGGAAATCATCATCATCATCATCACCAATAAATCTCCCATCTTGGGGAGGGCAATCTCCATCAACATCTTCAACAACACCATCTCCTCTCAAACCTTAGTTCATCACTTGTGTTCAATCTGTGTACCGGAACTATAGATTGGTGCTTGTGGATGACTAGTAGTGTTGATTACATCTTGTAGTTGATTACTCTATTGTTTATTTGGCTCAAGATTATATGTTCAAATCCAATATGCTATTTAACACCCCTCTGATCTTGAGCATGATTATCATTTATGAGTAGTTACTTTTGTTCTTGAGTTCATGGGAGAATTCATGTTGCAAGTAATCATGTGAACTTGATATGTGTTCAATATTTTGATAGTATGTATGTTATGATTCCCTTAGTGGTGTCATGTGAACGTCGACTACATGACACTTCACCATAGTTGGGCCTAAGGGAATGCATTGTGGAGTAGTTATTAGATGATGGGTTGCGAGAGTGACAGCAGCTTAAACCCTAGTTTATGCGCTATTCCGTAAGGGACCGATTGGATCCAAAAGTTTAGTGTTATGGTTAGAATTTATCCTTAATACTTTTCTCATAGTTGTGGATGCTTGCGAGGGGGTTAATCATAAGTAGGAGGCTTGTTCAAGTAAGAAAAACACCTAAGCACCGGTCCACCCACATATCAAATTATCAAAGTAGCGAACATGAATCGAATCAACAAGATGAAAGTGACTAGATGAAATTCCCATGTACCCTGACGAACGCTTTGCTTTTTATAAGAGGCCATTTTAGCCTGTCGTTTGCCTCAAAAGGATTGGGCTACCTTGCTGCACGTTTGTTACCGTTACCGTTACTTGCTCGTTACAAATTATCTTGCTATCAAACTACTCTGCTACTTAAAATTTCAGCACTTGCAGACATTACCTTGCTGAAAATCACTTGTCATTTCCTTCTGCTCCTCGTTGGGTTCGACACTCTTACTTATCAAAAAGGCTACAATTGATCCCATATACTTCTGGGTCATGAAGGCTCTGTTCTGGCGCCGTTGCCGGGGAGTGAAGCGCTCTTGGTAAGGAAAAATTATTACTACGTGCTGAAATTTATTGTCACTTGATGAGGACATGACTACCTTGGATACGACCAAAAATATTGCATACATGCATATTTGTCAGGTGATTTCTAGTGCAAACTATTCAATAATCTATTTATGTTATCCAGAACAAAAATACTTCACACACTTTTGTGTTTTGTCTAATTGCAAGTGTATGGGACATTTGTACAATCCACATATGAAGATAAGGGAAAAGGAGAAGTTTAGGTTCTGTTCAAAAAGTCCTCTCACGTCACTTTTGGGCCAAGAGAAGATAGAGTCCAAGTCTCTCACGTTCTGGATTCAGATTCGGACTACATAGACATACCTAACTCAAAACGCCAACAACTTTTTCTTATGGACTCCGAATTGGGTGATTCTTTTTTTGTTGGAAAGTAGATTTCGTCCTCTTTCCAACGCAACTGGATTCACCTTTAAATTCGTCCGGAGCGTTGAGATTTGGACGAAACAATCTGACGCTGCAGCAGGATCCGAGTCAAACAACAAGTCCAAAGGTGTTGCATCACCTCCACTTGGGCTCATGAGCCTTGTACGACCTAGGGTTGGTTTTAGGCTGCCTTGGGACATCCTCCCACCTCCATGGCCTCCACCCCTTGCTCCTATATAAGTAGATCCATCTAGTAGCTTTTTGCTTGGGATTTGTTTAGTTAAAAGTTTGCCATTGCAACTTCGTGTACTTCGTTTGTGTCCAACGACCAGACCAAGACCGCTTTCGGATCCCCACCTTTATCAATACTTCATCTATATTCGCAATATTCAGATTGCATTATCATATTCTTGCTTGTTCTTCGATTGCGTGCAGGAATATACCTTCGTGGTCAGGCTGATTGTGCTTCCAGCATCGTCAATAACCTCGGGAGATTGGTTTAGCGATTGCTAAGGCGCAACGTCGTGCACGTTTGTAGTCGGATCGTCAAAGTCGGCTCCACCAAATCGATAGTTATCATCTCATCGAAAGATCGGGACACCCTCGCCTCTATCAAGTGGTATCAGTTTTCAGGTTGCTCGGTGAGAATTTCCAGCTTTCCCTAGATTAGATTTATTTTCTTACCTACTGTCCAAGAAAAAGCCACAAAAAAAGTTAGATCTATTCATCCTTTGTCCAAACCAGTCTGAGCCTTTGCAATTTTCTTTTCATTGTTTGCATTATTGAATTATCGGTTGCATCGTCGTGTCGAGTTGCTGGTCTTAGTGTCTAGTTCGTTTAGAGTTTCGAGTTCTGTTGACATTAGTCACGCCGCCGCTGCATCGTTATCCCTTCCGTTGTCCACCACCCAACCATCAATTTCCTGTACATGCTACCCACTGTTCATTATCATAATCATAGTTGAGATCGTTCACATCTTCGCTTGATCCAATCTGCATCTTATCTAGTTTGTTTTGGAAAGAGGGAGAGAGAAAAAAAAGACGGAGAAAAAAAAGAGAGAAAAAAAAGAAAAAAAAAGTTAGAGAAAGAAAAAGAGAGAAAGAAAAAAAGTGTGAGGAAAAAAAAGAGAAGAAAAAAAATTCGGATCTATCTAGACTCAATCTCGTAGTTGAATTCGGATTGGAATCTGTTTTGTGCACTGTTCAGTAGAACAGGCATAACTTCCTCATACGAAGTCAGTTTTGGCTCCACGAGTACTCAAATGAAAGCTAGCGACGAGCCGCATCTAAATAGTTACAGAGGCTTGTTCACTATTTGAGACCTCAAAATCGGCTTCTAAATAGGTCTTTTTGCCCTCCGAAGTTCGCGGACACAGCTTATTCTAGTTTTTCAGGCCAGTTTTAGAATTCTTTGACTCCTCATATCAATTCGGAATTGAGTGATTCTTTTTGCATTGGAAAGCTTGAGTTAATAGCATTCTTTGAAAAAAGTTATCAGAAAATTGGCTCAAACTTTTCAAGAGGAAAGTTGGAGAGAGTTGTTGGATATCCTGCTTGGCAGTTGTTTTTCATCATTATCTTTACTGCCGTTGTGATCTTCACTAATATCTTGCTGTCCAGAGCTACTTAGTATCCTTCATTGATGCTAGTTGTGCTATGCCGTGACCTCATTAGTGTTCTAGGCTCGCGTCTCTAGTCCGGTCTAGCCTAGGACCAGCACAGTACCGTCGTTGAGCGTTTGTTCAACATTGCATCTCTGAATAGATTATTGCTAATATTTTGCTACCATATATAGCCAACCCAGCTCCACATATTTCTGCACCGTGTATACGTACGTTCCCCTGGCAATCGCTTTACACAATCTTCAGAGTTATTTGACACCGCTGGTTGCCTGTCACCACCTGCTGCTTGGTAAGAACTTGTAAGATATTGATATTTGCTTTACTGTGAGCACTTTACAACCACATCCTAGTAGTTCATCGGAACATTATTCTTGAATTTTGTTTCTTGTTTCTACTAATCATGACAGGTTCCGGAGATAGAAGTTCTTGGACGACGGACACATCATTATCATCACGAGAGTTGGGACAACACACACAAGCACATGGTCAGGTTATCTCTTTACCGTCATTTGAGGGTAGATTTAATCCTACTATTTATCTAGCTTGGGAGCTTGAAGTAGAACAAGTTTTTAGTCACTTCTGTTTGGTGGAGTGTGCATTGTAAGAAAAACATTGATAACCAACCCACAACTTGGAAAGATTTGAAAGATGTAATGAGACAACAATTTTTCCCTCCTTACTATCGTCGTGAATTGCTTCGCAAATTTGAACAATTTAAACAAGGCAACAACACTGTTCATGCTTACTACCTAGAGTTCAAATCTTATATGCATCATTGTGACATAGAAGAATCTGAGGATGATACAATGAATAGATTTTTTGGTGGTTTGAACCATGATATTCAGGCACGATTTCAGTATATTCCTCGTTGCATTACTGGTATGTATGTTCGTGCTTGTACCTTTGAGAGACAGTTACAGGAGGATGCATTGGATGACTACAACAACTACTATTCTAATTCATGCTCACCACCACCGCTTGGTTCCTCCACCGTTGCACCTACTAGAGCACCCACACCTCAGATTGTGAGCGCGACATCATCTCAAGAGTATGGTACATTGCCATCATCCGTACCTACATCAGCTACATCTTTGCGACAAGGTAACTGTAAAGGTATTGATGATATAACTTCACATGAGAATGATGCATGCCTAGTTAACTTGAATACATCATGTGTTGAGTTACCTATTGATTTGAGCGCATCACCTATTTTAGAGAATCATGTTACTGTCATGAATGCGTCATGTGATCAAACAACTGAAATACCAACAATTTTGAGTGCACCCAATGAATTAACTGTTGATGCAAAAGAACCAATGTTTAATCATTTTGATATGACCTCTAATCTTGGTGATGATTCTGTGTCAAATGACTTATTGCATGTTTGCTTATTTAAGCATGTTGTAGCATGTAAATTTGATGCAAGTAAGGTTTATTCACCAATGTTGGGATGGTTTAATGATGAATATTGTCAATCTTTTCATATGAATAAGAGCTTCACTTATATGTGCAAACTGAGTTGCAATACTTTCATGCCTTCTACTTCTTGTGATAATATTTTGGCTTTATATTTTATTAACTATGTAAGTTACTCATGTATACATGTGTCATATGTGCAAAATCCACGGGAAGTAAAAATGGATGACATATACATATACAACATTACACCTTGTCTCTTTTGTTAGCCACATTTCAGATTAAGCAACGCTGAGGACGGCTTTATTTTCAAGAAGGGGATGATGATGAGGACATGACTACCTTGGATACGACCAAAAATATTGCATACATGCATATTTGTCAGGTGATTTCTAGTGCAAACTATTCAATAATCTATTTATGTTATCCAGAACAAAAATACTTCACACACTTTTGTGTTTTGTCTAATTACAGGTGTATGGGACATTTGTACAATCCACATATGAAGATAAGGGAAAAGGAGAAGTTTAGGTTCTGTTCAAAAAGTCCTCTCACGTCACTTTTGGGCCAAGAGAAGATAGAGTCCAAGTCTCTCACGTTCTGGATTCAGATTCGGACTGCACAGACATACCTGACTCAAAACGCGAACAACTTGTTCATACGGACTCCGAATTGGGTGATTCTTTTTTTGTTGGAAAGTAGATTTCGTCCTCTTTCCAACCCAACTAGATTCACCTTTGAATTCGTTCGGAGCGTTGAGATATGGACGAAACAATCTGACGCTGCAGCAGGATCCGAGTCAAACAACAAGTCCAAAGGTGTTGCATCACCTCCACTTGGGCTCATGAGCCTTGTACGACCCAGGGTTGGTTTTAGGCTGCCTTGGGACGTCCTCCCACCTCCATGGCCTCCACCCCTTGCTCCTACATAAGTAGATCCATCTAGTAGCTCTTTGCTTGGGATTTGTTTAGTTAAAAGTTTGCCATTGCAACTTCGTGTACTTCGTTTGTGTCCAACGACCAGACCAAGACCGCTTTCGGATCCCCACCTTTATCAATACTTCATCTATATTCGCAATATTCAGATTGCATTATCGTATTCTTGCTTGTTCTTCGATTGCGTGCAGGAATATACCTTCGTGGTCAGGCTGATTGTGCTTCCAGCATCGTCAATAACCTTGGGAGATTGGTTTAGCGATTGCTAAGGCGCAATGTCATGCACGTTTGTAGTCGGATCGTCAAAGTCGGCTCCACCAAATCGATAGTTATCATCTCATCGAAAGATCGGGACACCCTCGCCTCTATCATCACTTGTTACTATGGAAAACAATCCTTTGAGGGGTTTGTTCGAGGTATCTTCACCTCGACCAGAACCACAATTAGTTACCCCTAAACCTACTGCACCTACTAAAAATATTGAATATGAAATTCCTTCGGGTATGATAGAACAACTGCTAGCTAATCCTTATGCAGGAGATGGAACAGAACATCCTGATATGCACTTGATATATGTGTAAGAAATTTGTGGATTGTTTAAGCTTGCAGGTTTACCCGGAGATGAGGTTAAGAAGAAAGTTTTCCCTTTATCTTTGAAGGGAAAAAGCATTGGCATGGTATAGGCTATGCGATGATATTGGATCTTGGAATTGGAATCGATTGAAATTGGAGTTTCACCAAAAAATTATCCTATGCATCTAGTTCATCGTGATCGGAATTACACATATAATTTTTGGCCTCATGAAGGAGAAAGTATCGCTCTAGCTTGGGGGAGGCTTAAGTCGATGTTATATTCATGCCCCAATCATGAGCTCTTAAGAGAAATTATTATCCAGAATTTTTATGCTCGGCTTTCTCATAATGATCGATCCATGCTTGATATCTCTTGTGCTGGTTCTTTTATGAAGAAGACTATTGAATTCCGGTGGGATCTTTTGGAAAGAATTAAACACAACTCTGAAGATCGGGAACTCGACGAAGGTAAAGAGTTAGGTATTAAGCTTAAGTATGATTGTGTTAAATCTTTTATGAATACCGATCCTTTTCAAAAGTTTAGCACTAAATATGGACTTGACTCTGAGATAGTAGCCTCCTTTTGTGAATCATTTGCTACTCATGTTGATCTCCCTAAGGAGAAGTGGTTTAAATATCACCCACCTATTAAAGAAGAAATCAAAGAACCTGTACTAGCTAAAGAGGAAACTATTATTTATAAAGTTGATCCAGTTGTTCCTACTACTTATATTGAGAAACGACCTTTCCCTGTTAGGATAAAGGAACATGCTAAAGTTTCAACTGTGGTCAATAGAAGCTATATTAGAACACCAAAACCTGATGAACAAATCAAAGTAGAACCTAGTGTTGCTATGGTAAAGGATCTCCTGGAAGAAAATATAGATGGGCATGTTATTTACTTCTGTAATGAAGCTACTAGAATTGCCAAACCTGATAAAGAGGATAAACATACACCAGTTGTTGGCATGCCTGTTGTCTCAGTTAAAATAGGAGATCACTGTTATCATGGTTTATGTGACATGGGTGCTAGCGTGAGTGCTATTCCCTTTACCTTATATCAAGAAATTATGAATGACATAGCACCCGCTGAAATAGAAGAAATAGATTCTACTATTAAACTTGCTAATGGAGACACCATGACACCACTTGGGATTGTTAGAGATGCTGAAGTCTTGTGTGGGAAAATAAAATATCCTACTGATTTTCTTGTTCTTGGTTCCCCACAAGATGATTTTTGTCCCATTATCTTTGGTAGACCTTTCTTGAACATCGTTAACGCTAAAACAGATTGCGAGAAACAAACTGTCGGTGTCCGCTTTGGTGATGAGTCTCATGAGTTTAATTTTTCCAATTTTAGTAGAAAACCTCATAAAAAAGAATTGCCTAGTAAGGATGAAATAATTGGTCTTGCTTCTATTGTTGTGCCTCCTACTGATCCTCTAGAACAATATCTGCTAGACCATGAAAATGATTTACATATGCATGAAAGAAATGAAATAGATAAGATCTTCTTTGAACAACGTCCTTTGCTTAAACACAATTTGCTAATTGAAACTCTAGGAGGTCCTCCTCCACCTAAAGGTGATCCTGTGTTTGAATTAAAACAATTGCCAAACACTTTGAAATATGCATATCTTGATGAGAAGAAGATATATCCTGTTATTATTAGTGCTAACCTTTCAGAACATGAAGAAGAAAGATTATTGAAAGTTCTAAGGAACCACCGAGCTGCTATTGGATATACTCTTGATGATTTAAAGGGCATTAGTCCCACTCTAGGTCAGCACAAGATTAATATGGAACCCGATGCTAAACCCGTTGTTGATCACCAATGTCGGTTAAATTCGAATATGAAGGAAGTGGTAAGAACGGAAATATTAAAACTTCTGGAAGCAGGTATAATCTATCCAATAGCTGATAGTAGATGGGTAAGTCATGTTCATTGTGTCCCTAAGAAAGGAGATATTACTGTTGTTCCTAATATTAAGAATGGACTTATTCCACAAAGAATTGTTACATGCTATAGAATAGTAATTAATTTTAGAAAATTAAACAAAGAAAATAGAAAAGATCATTACCCTCTTCCTTTTATTGATCAAATGCTAGAAAGATTATCTAAGCACACACATTTTTGCTTCCTTGATGGATATTCTGGTTTTTCACAAATACCTGTTTCTCAACCTAATCAAGAAAAGACCACTTTCACTTGTCCCTTTGGAACTTATGCTTATAGACGTATGCCGTTTGGTTTATGCAATGCACCTACTACCTTTCAAAGATGTATGACTACTATATTCTCTGACTTTTGTGAAAAGATTGTAGAGGTTTTCATGGATGAATTTTCTGTTTATGGGAAGTCTTTTGATGACGGTTTAAGCAATCTTGATCAAGTTTTGCAGAGATGTGAGGAAATAAATCTTGTCTTGAATTGGGAGTAGTGCCACTTTATGGTTAATGAAGGTATTGTTTTGGGCCATAAAATTTTTGAAAGAGGTATTGAAGTGGACAAAGCTAAGGTTGATGCAATTGAGAAAATGCCATGTCCTAAAGATATCAAAGGTATCGTAGTTTCTTAGGTCATGCTGGTTTCTATAGGAGATTTATCAAAGACTTTTCTAAAATTTCTAGGCCCCTTAAAAACCTTTTGCAAAAGGATGTTCCTTTTGTTTTTGATGATGATTGTTTAGAAGCCTTCTAAACACTCAAGAAAGCCTTAATTTCTGCACCTATTATTCAACCACCTGACTAGAACTTGCCTTCTGAAATTATGTGTGATGCTAGTGATTATGCTGTTGGAGCTGTTCTAGGACAAAGAGTTGATAATAAACTAAATGTTATTCATTATGCTAGTAAAACTCTAGACGGTGCTCAAAGAAATTATGCTACTACTGAAAAAGAATTTCTAGCAGTGGTGTTTGCATGTGATAAATTTAGATCTTACATTGTTGATTCAAAAGTAATTGTTCACACCGACCATGCTGCTATTAGATATCTTATGGAAAAGAAAGATGCTAAACCTAAGCTTATTCGATGGGTTCTCTTACTACAAGAATTTGATTTACATATCACTGGTAGAAAAGGAGCAGAGAACCCCGTAGCTGATAACTTGTCTAGGTTAGAGAATGTACTTGATGACCCACTACCTATTGATGATAGTTTTCCTGATGAGAAGTTAGCTGCAATAAATGTTTCTCATAATACTCCTTGGTATGCTGACTATGCTAATTACATTGTTGCTAAATATTTACCACCTAGCTTTACATACCAACAAAAGAAAAAAATTCTTCTATGATTTAAGACATTACTTCTGGGATGACCCACATCTTTATAAAGAAGGAGTAGATGGAATTATTAGATGTTGTGTACCTGAGCATGAACATGGACAAATCCTATGGAAATGTCACTCCGAAGCTTATGGAGGACATCATGCGGGAGACAGAACTACTCACAAGGTATTGCAGTCTGGGTTTTATTGGCTACTCTTTTCAAGGATGCTCATAAGTTCGTCTTATCTTGTGATGAATGGTCAAAGAATATGTAATATTGGTACGCGTCAAGAAATGCATATGAATTATTCACTTGCTGTTGAACCATTTGATGTTTGGGGTTTTGATCACATGGGACCTTTTCCTTCCTCTAATGGGTATACACATATTTTGGTTGCTGTTGATTATGTTACTAAGTGGGTAGAAGCTATTCCAACTAGTAGTGCTGATCACAACACCTCTATTAAAATGCTTAAGGAAGTTATTTTCCCAAGGTTTGGAGTCCCTAGATATTTAATGAATGATGGTAGTTCACACTTTATTCATGGTGCTTTCCGTAAAATGCTTGCCAAGTATGACGTTAACCATAGAATTGCATCACCCTATCGTCCTTAGTCTAGCGGTCAAGTTGAACTTAGCAATAGAGAAATAAAATTAATTTTGCAAAAGACTGTCAATAGGTCCCGGAAGAATTGGTCTAAGAAATTAGATGATGCACTTTGGGCTTATAGAACAACATATAAAAATCCTATGGTATGTCTCCTTGTAAAATGGTTTATGGAAAAGCTTGTCATTTGCCTCTTGAGTTAGAACATAAAGCATATTGGGCAATTAAAGAACTCAACTATGATTTTAAACTTGCCGACGAAAAGAGGTTATTTGATATTAGCTCATTAGATGAATGGAGAACCCAAGCTTATGAAAATGCCAAGTTATTTAAAGAAAAAGTTAAAATATGGCATGATAAAAGAATCCAAAAGCGTGAGTTTAAAGTTGGAAATATGTTCTTTTGTACAACTCTCATTTCAGATTCTTTGCAGGAAAACTCCTCACCAAATGGGAAGGACCCTATGTTATTGAGGAGGTTTATCGGTCTGGAGCTATCAAAATAAATAATGCCGAAGGTACTAACCCGAAGGTTGTTCATGGGCAACGAATAAAACATTATATCTCAGGTACGCCCATTAATATTGAAACTAATATTATCCAAACTATGACACCGGAAGAACACATAAAAGAAATCTTCCGAAACACTCCAAAATCATGAAAAAGAGGAGGTACGTGATACAGTAAGTTAACGGACTACGAAAAAACCGCAAAAATATTTTTTGTCCATTTTGGAAAATAAAAAAATAGGAAAATAAGAAACAACCAGGAAGGTCACCCTGGTGGGCACAAGACACCAGGGCGTGCGCGCTCAGGTGGGTTGTGCCCACCTTGGGTACCTTCCGGATTCCGTTTTTCTCCCGTTTGCTTGTTTCCCAAGATAAAAAATCTTTATATACCCCCCGAACCTATTGACCACCGTATCGCGGAGAAATCTTCTGTTTTCTTTTCCTTGTTGTTTCCTAACAGATCCCATCTACCATGGCCACTTCAAGCCCCTCCAAGGACAAGTTCTTCAAGAACGTCATCAACCCATATTTGCGGGAGGTGGTGCAGCACCCTCAGGTCATCCAGATGCATGAGGGGGTGCTGCACATCCGCGATCTGCAAGGACCCAAGGGAACGAGGACCATGGAGGCCAAGCTTCAAGCTATGGAGCAGGAAGTCTTCCGGTGCAAGGGGATGGTGGAGCATGGACTCAATGCCAATCACCTCATGATCACAGATTTTACCTGTGATCTCAAGGTGGATGGCAAGTCCATGAAGGACATCGTCCTCACCCTCAACAAGCAAATCAACTTACTCCAAAACCAAGTCTTTGAATATGAGGCGAGGTTTAAAGGTATGAGTTTGGCTACCAGTTGCAGGACCCGTGAGACTCATTCTTCCTCTTATGATGGTGGACCTCTGCCATGGAAACCCGAGGACAAGATCGCCTCTACTTCATCACCACCACCTTCTTCATCACCAAAAGAAAACTGAGTATCGGGTATGGGCACTCCCCTTGGCTTCCGCCAAGCTTGGGGGAGGTGCCCCGGTATCGTATCACCCCCACCATCTTTTGCCTTTACTCATTTTAGTTTGATCCTTAGTTATCTTTTGCTTTAGATGAATAAAAGTTTAGTTCGATCCTTTATTTTTGAGAGTTTTCTTAGTGATCTATCCTTGTAATCGTGTGCAAGATATATAATAAAGTTTAGTTTGAGTTTTTGCTTTCTTTACTTTCATGTTCCAATAAAAAGAAAGGAAATAAATGAAAAAGATCATATGTTAATCTTATGGTAGGTAATGACACCACATAAGGAAAAGTATAAGTAGAAAATTTTATTAGAGATTGACAAACATAGAATTGGTCAATGATGCAATTCATGAAAGAATTAATAAGGGAAGAGAAGATTCACATACAAATACACTATCTGGAAATCATTTGTGATTGTGAGCCCCCATCGAAATATTATATGCCAAAATTGTTGACATTGGACAAGGAAGACAACTTAATGATTTATGTTTGTTCATATTCACATAGAAGTTATGTTGTCATAGATCCTTCAACATATGGTGCTTTCCCCCCATCTTTGCTAGACAAAAATTCCGCACTAAGTCGAGATACTACTTGTGCATCCAAAAACCCTTAAACCCAAATCTTATTTTCAAGAGTCCACCACACCTACCTATGGATTGAGTGAGATCCTTCAAGTAAGTTGATAGCAGATGGGCGGCGCTCCCGTGGCCGCTGCGTCCAGTAGCTCGGCGACGCGTTCCAGCAGCGCATCCCGGCCGCTCTCCATCAGTCGGCACCGCAGCAGCTCCCGCGCCACTGTGAGTGCAGCCCGCATGTTCGCCTGCTCCTGCCGGGTATGTGGCGCCGTTGCCGCGGCGTGATGAGGACATCAATACCATTGTTACACCCACAACCCCTGCTACTATACATACTAGACCGATTACTAGAGCTCGCGCACGCCAATTAAATTACCAGGTACTTTCGTTTCTTGGTAATGATTCTAATGTTCATGAGAATATGATGCTGCCTAAATTGGATACATTTGTTTTTCTTACAAATGAAGGGCCTAGCTTGGAGAAGGATGAACATTGCAGCAAGAACAAGCATGGAGTTGATGGCATGCGCAAGGGAGACAAGAACAGAGTTTCAAGTGATGATTTCAGGACTTTGAAGCCACCATAATGAGTGCATGAAGCCTTGGACGAAATATACAAGATGCCACTTCATAATTTTCGTCCAGAGGCCATGTAATTTCGAAATACTTCAATATAGGCTATTTTTTTTAGAGTCCGTATGTGTGGGGAAACAAGAGTTAGGGTGGGATTCGGACCCCTCCTCCAAGGGCCACGAAATTCCCCCCCTCTTCCTCCATATATACAGCCCCTAGGGCATCGTTTAGACTTCGGGTTTTGTTTAGATTAAAAGTTCGCCATAGCTGCAACTTCGCGTACTTCGTTTGTGTTCAACGACCAGACAAAGGCGTCACAGAACCCCACCTTCATTAATAAAGCTTTCCTCTTTTATTCGCAATATCTAGATTGCAATCTCAGTTTCTTGCTTGTTCTTCGTTTGCTCGCAGGAAATAGACCCTCGTGGTCAGGTTGATCGTGCTCCGGCGTGGTCAATAACCCCTCGGAAGTTGGTTTAGCGATTGCTAAGGCACGACGTCTTCGCACGTTCGTAGTCGGATCGTCAAAGTCGACTCCCACAGAAAACGATTGCTATCTCATCGAAACATCGGTACACCTTTGCCTCTATCAAGTGGTATCAGATTTCCAGGTTGCTCTGTGAGATTTTATGGTTTTTCCTAGTTTAGATCGAGTCTGTTCTTCATACCTATAGTCAATGAAAAAGCCAAAAAAATAGGGTTAGTTCATCCTATCCGAACCAATCTGAGCCTTTGTAGAATCTTTTCCGTATTTGCTTTGTTGAATTTGCGGTTGCATCGTCGTGTCAAGTTGCTGGTCTTAGCGTCTAGTCCTTTAGAGTTTCGAGTTCTGTTCACAGGTTGTCACGTTGCCACTGCCATATATCACCACCACATCATCATCATCGCTGCTGCCATATACCACCACCGCACCAACTTCATTACCGCTGCCATATACCACCGCCACATCTTCACCGCCAATCCGAGTCCATATACGCCACCACATATCCGCCGCCATCACGCCAGTCCGAGTTCCACCAGATTCATCTCTGCCACCAGTCCGAGTTCCACCAGATTCATCTCCGCCACCAGTCCTATTCCGAGTCCAGTATTTTGTTACTCTGTTTTGGATTTCCAGATCACGCCATACTCCGAGTCGTGACAGAGAAGGACTCCCGAACTTCCGTGTTAACCGCAGTAGAAAAATAGTTCCAGTTTAAAAAAAACTAAGTCTGGAAAATTCTGGCTAGGCAGTTTTTAGGCCATTTGTAGACTTTTTCGAAAAAAAATTGTTGCGGAGCAAAAAAAAAGAGGAAAAAAGTGCAAAAAAAAGGAAAAAAAAGAGAAAGAATTTCAGAGTGTGCTCCTCCCTTGTTTACGTGCAGCGCCGTGATTTTTTTAGTGTTCTAGGCTCGCGTCTCTAGCACGGTCTAGCCTAGGACCAGCACAGTACCGTCGTTGAGCGTTTATTCAACTTTGCATCTCTGAATTGATTATTGCTGACCCTTTTTGCTACCATATTATAAGCCTTCCCAGCTCCACATACATCTACATCGTGCGTTTGACTCTCCCTGGTAATCGCTCTATCCAAGCTTTGAGAGTTTTGACTACATCGGTTGCCGATCACCGCCTGCTGCTGGGTAACAATTGGTAAGAATTTGAGATTTGCTTGACAGATTTGTGACACCCACCACCACCACTTGTTAGTAGTCTTGTGTGTTTCTATTGCTACTAACCATGCCAGGATCACAAGCCGACGAGATTGACTGGGAGAACTTCACGAACAAGGAGCTTCATGATAAGTTTCAGCAAATGATGACTGAACAGGTGCAAGATGTGCTGAACAATTTTGAAGAGGCCATGGAGAAGATCACTGGCCTTGAGAAGACGTTCGAAACAAAGCTCGATAACAGATTTAATGAACTGCTTGCGCGTCTTCCACCACCGGCTGCACCTGCCGCACCTCTGCAACAACAACAACAACAACAACAACAACAACGACTACCTCCACGTCGGGAAACAGCCCTCTGCCGAGTGAGCCGTGTCCCTCTTCAGCCTGGCCAAACTGCTGGTGCTGCTGTTGATACTTCTGTGGCTCCTGCTGCTGATGTGGAGGAGGATGATTATGCGGGAGATTACGAGGATGAGGTTGATCAAAATCAGAACTACGTGCAACCACCAGCACCACAACCACCAGGTCGTCCACATGCAAATAATGGCAATGTTAGGGCTACCCCTCAGGTACGAGATCATGACCATCTCCCTAAACTGAAATTGAATATTCCACCATTTGAGGGTAGATATGTTCCTGATATATATCTTACTTGGGAGTTAGAAACTGAACAACGATTTACATGTTTACAATATCCTGAGGAGAGACGTGTTCCTGCTGCTGTTTGTGCTTTCACTAGCTTTGCATGTGTTTGGTGGTCTGAACATTGTAGATTATATCCTGTTCCAGCTACTTGGGCTGCTTTGAAAACTGCTATGCGTACTCGTTGGGTTCCACCATATTATCAATGTGAATTACTTCAAAAATTGCAGCGCTTAAGACAAGGAAAAAATTCTGTAGAAGAATATTATCAGGAATTACAAACTGGCTTGATTAGATGTGGTATTGTTGAGGAGAATGAAGCTATGCTTGCACGTTTTATGGGTGGATTAAATAGAGAGATTCAGACCATTCTAGAGTATAAGGATTATAATAATATCCCTCGTTTATTCCATCTTGCTTGTAAAGCTGAACGTGAAGTGCAGGATCGACATGCATTGGCGCGAACTAACTTTTCTGCAGGTCGACCTTCATCATGGACACCACGTGCATCATCTACTTCCACTGCAACATCACCTCCTTCAGGTGCCACCTCCAACCGTGATACAAGAAAGCAGGCACAACCACCACTATCTGCCAAGAGCACACCTGCCGGGCCTGCACAGAGCTCTTCTTCTTCCATGGCGTCAACTGGGCACACAAGTGATATTATTTGTCATCGTTGTAAGGGAAGAGGACATTTTGCGAGAGAATGCAAATCTCAGCGTGTGATGATTACTACTGAGGATGGTGGGTATGAGCTCGCTAGTGACTATGATGCGGACACTTTGGCTCTTATTACACATGAAGAACACGGTGGAGATGATTCTGATCATCAGACGCAATACATGGCTGCTGAAGATGCTGACAGGTATGAATGTTTAGTTGCTCAACGTGTTTTGAGTGTGTAGGTTACACAAGCTGAGCAAAATCAGAGGCATAATTTGTTCCATACAAAGGGAGTTGTGAAGGAACGTTCTATTCGCGTCATCATAGATGGAGGGAGCTGCAACAACTTGGCTAGCATGGAGATGGTGGAGAAGCTATCTCTCACTACAAGACCACATCCACATCCTTACTACATCCAATGGTTCAACAACAGCGGCAAGGTTAAGGTAACACGTACTATTCGGGTGCATTTTAGTATCTCTACATATGCTGATTATGTTGATTGCGATGTGGTACCTATGCAAGCATGTTCCTTATTACTTGGTAGACCATGGCAATTTGATAAAAATTCTGTACACCATGGTAGAAACAATCAGTATACTCTTGTTCATAAGGATACAAATATTACTTTGCTTCCTATGACTCCTGATTCCATTTTGAAAGATGATATTCATAGAGCTAATAAACAGGAGAAAAATAAGAGTGAAAATCAGATTGTGGCAAAAGAATTTGAGCAACAAATGAAGCCTAATAATAAACCATCTAGTGTTGCTTCTGAAATTAAATTGAAAAGTGCATGCTTACTTGCCACCAAATCTGATATTGAAGAGCTAGTTTTTAGCAAATCTGTTTGCTATGCTTTTGTGTGCAAAGAGGCATTAGTTTCATTCGAGGACGTGCCTTCCTCTTTGCCCCCTGCAGTCACTAACATTTTGCAGGAGTTCGCTGACGTCTTCCCACAAGACGTGCCACCGGGATTACCACCTATTCGAGGGATTGAGCATCAAATTGACTTAATTCCCGGTGCATCGCTACCCAACCGTGCACCATACCATACCAATCCAGAGGAGACGAAGGAGATTATGCGTCAAGTACAAGAGTTGCTCGACAAAGGTTATATTCGCGAATCCCTTAGTCCTTGTGTTGTTCCTATTATTCTAGTGCCGAAAAAGGATGGTACGTCGCGTATGTGTGTTAATTGTAGAGGCATTAATAATATTACTATTCGTTATCGTCATCCTATTCCAAGGCTAGATGATATGCTTGATGAATTGAGTGGCTCTACAATATTCTCCAAAGTTGCTTTGCGTAGTGGATACCATCAAATTCGTATGAAATTGGGAGATGAATGGAAAACAGCTTTTAAAACTAAGTTTGGTTTATATGAGTGGTTAGTCATGCCTTTTGGGTTAACTAATGCACCTAGTACTTTCATGAGACTAATGAACGAAGTTTTACGTGCTTTCATTGGACGGCTTGTGGTAGTCTATTTTGATGATATACTGATTTATAGCAAATCTTTGGAAGAACATTTGGAACATTTACGTGCTGTTTTCATTGCTCTACGTGATGCACGTTTGTTTGGTAACCTTGGGAAGTGCACCTTTTGCACCGACCGAGTATCTTTTCTTGGCTATGTTGTTACTCCACAGGGAATTGAAGTTGATCAAGCCAAGATTGAAGCTATTGAGAGTTGGCCGCAGCCCAAAACGGTCACACAAGTGAGGAGTATTCTTGGACTCGCTGGTTTCTATAGGAGTTTTGTGCGAGATTTTAGCACCATTGCTGCACCTCTCAATGAGCTTACAAAGAAGGATGTGCCTTTTGTTTGGGATACCGCACAGGAAGAAGCCTTCACGATATTGAAAGATAAGTTGACACATGCTCCTTTACTCCAACTTCCTGATTTTAATAAGACTTTTGAACTTGAATGTGATGCTAGTGGAATTGGATTAGGAGGTGTGTTATTACAGGATGGCAAACCTGTTGCATACTTTTTCTGAAAAATTGAGTGGGCCTAGTCTGAACTATTCTACTTATGATAAAGAATTATATGCTCTTGTTCGGACCTTAGAAACATGGCAACATTATTTATGGCCCAAAGAATTTGTTATACATTCTGATCATGAATCTTTGAAACACATTAAAAGTCAAGAAAAACTGAACCGTAGACATGCTAAATGGGTTGAATTCATTGAGACTTTCCCTTATGTCATTAAACACAAGAAGGGTAAAGAAAATGTTATTGCTGATGCATTGTCTCGTCATTATACTATGCTTTCACAACTTGACTTTAGAATATTTGGTGTGGAGACCATCAAAGATCAATATGTGCATGATGCTGAATTTAAAGATGTATTGCAGAATTTTAAAGAAGGTAGAACATCGAACAAGTTCGTCGTTGACGATGGATTTGTGTTTCGTGCTAACAAGCTATGCATTCCAGCTAGCTCCATTCGTCTTTTGTTGTTGCAGGAGGCGCATGGAGGAGGACTAATGGGACACTTTGGCGTGAAGAAGACGGAGGATATACTTGCTACACATTTCTTTTGGCCAAAGATGAGACGGGATGTTGAGCGTTTTTTTTTGCTCGCTGCACTACATGTCAAAAAGCTAAGTCACGACTCAATCCTCATGGTTTATATATGCCTTTACCTGTACCTAGTGTTCCTTGGGAGGATATATCTATGGACTTTGTTTTAGGTCTACCTCGAACAAAGAAGGGGAGGGATAGCATATTTGTTGTCGTGGATAGGTTCTCGAAAATGGCACACTTTATACCATGTCATAAAAGCGATGATGCTGTTAATGTTGCTGATTTGTTCTTTCGTGAAATTATTCGCTTGCATGGTGTGCCAAATACTTGTTTCAGATCGTGATACTAAATTTCTTAGCCACTTTTTGAGATGTTTATGGGCTAAGTTGGGGACTAAACTTCTTTTTAGTACTACTTGTCACCCCCAAACTGATGGTCAAACTGAAGTAGTCAATAGAACATTGTCGGGTTGTTTTGAAGAATAATAAGAAAATGTGGGAAGAATGCTTGCCTCATATTGAATTTGCTTATAATCGTTCGTTGCATTCTACTACTAAGATGTGCCCTTTTAAAATTGTGTATGGTTTCCTACCTTGTGCACCCATTGATTTGTTGCCTCTTCCATCTTCGGAGAAGGTTAATTTTGATGCTAAACAACGTGCTGAATTGATCTTAAAAATGCATGAGTTAACTAAGGAAAACATTGAGCGTATGAATGCAAAATATAAACTTGCTGGAGATAAGGGTAGAAAACATGTTGTCTTTGCACCTGGAGATCCTGTTTGGTTACATTTGCGTAAGGATGGGTTTCCTAATTTGCGCAAATCAAAGCTAATGCCACGTGCTGATGGTCCTTTTAAGGTGTTAGAGAAAATAAATGATAATGCATATAAACATGAGCTGCCTGTAGATTTTAGGGTTAGTCCCACTTTTAACATTGCAGATTTGAAGCCTTATTTGGGTGAGAATGAAGCCCAGACCCATTTCCTGCAGGAGACACCATAAATTGTTTGATGGCCACAATGAGATATCGATAGTTGTTTAGTATTGGCGCCAGACCTATCAGATAAGAACACCAGTCTCGGAAGAACCTTACCAAGATGAAAGGACAGAAGAATTGAGGAAAAGGTTATGCCACTACTAGAAGAGCCAGAGAAGGAATTATACTGAAGATCTGAGAAGACCGACCCCGTCAAGAATAAGGATGGAGTATATGAGTATTGATGGGACCGTAACGATGTTTCTAAGGGTGGTAGCACCCCAGACCCCCTTAGACGGTCGATGGATTTTTATGAGACCCGCAACCTAACCTATTTCTTTCTAGCCTCTCCGAATCTCGAGGACGAGAGTCATTTTAAGGGTGGTAGGTTTGTAACATCCCAAAATTCTAAATTTTGGAATGTTATAATAAATAAATAGTTTTGATTGTTTGTTTGATTGTTGTGTGATTCATTGACTGAAAGTGAGTGAAATTTGAAACTTTTGAAAGTAAAATGAGAGGGAATAAAGAACTTTCCCAAACTTTCATTTTGCATTTATGATCTCCATGAATTCAAATTCTTTTCACCACAAAACCCTGGAGAGAAGATGACATGACTTCTTCCATTTAAAATGAAAAGGGTTCTGAAAATATTTGAATTTCATTTGGAAATATTTCAAATTCATAAACTTTAAGCAACTCAATGATTTTCATGAGAGAAGATAAAATGACTTCTTCAAACATATGAAATATGAGTTGGAAGTTTAAAAGGAACAAATTTAAAGTCCCTTTGAAATTATTTTCAATTTGGAGTTATTTGGATTTTATTCAAATTATTTTTCTCCAAAAATAAAATATATGTAAAATAGGGTAAAATGATTCCCTACATTAGAAAATTGGAGAGAAATAAATTTAAAATCATTTTGGTATTCTAAAATGATTTTTATTGGGTTTTATTGCAATAGTAGCTTGTTTGCTTTATTTAAATTTTTGTGGATTTTATTTGATGCTAGAAAAATGTTCATGTTGTAGAAAATCTTTTTTCTAAAAATTTTGATATATAATATGCCTATATTATAGTAAAATTTTATTTGGTTTTTTATTTATTTTCCGTTTAAAAAAACGAACTGGGCCAGCCCCGCCAACCGGGCCGAGCCAGCCCAGCGCCCCGCGCCGCTTCCCTAACCTCCCGAAGGAGTCCGCCGGCGCCGTGCCCGATCCGGCCACCCCGTGCCTTGGCCCCTCCTCCACGCCACCTCCTCCCCTCCCTCCTATAAAACCCGAGCCACCCCGGCCCCTCTCTCTCTCTCCTCGCGCCGCTGCTCCCGCCGCGTTGTGCCACCCGCCGCCGAGTCGCCGCCCCTCGCGCCGCCGCCGCACTTCTCGCCACTGCCGCCGGAGCCGCCGTCGACCGAACTGGTAAAAACCCGCCCGGTCCGGTTTATTTCTTTTTAGGGTTTAGGTTTTTTGGTTTTCCTATTAAAAACCCGGTTTTCCCGGTTTTTGTTTCAGTTCGATCTATTTAGCGGACGTTCGTCCGTTAGCTTCGGTAGTGAACGATTTTCGTTCATTAGGTCTCTGTAGTGAGCGTTCGCTCGATAGATTTTTCTTTTTGTTTTCCGTCAGGGACCTAGTTGTAGTTGTTTTATTTTACAATTTAGCCCATAGTTTTCAAACGACCACAACTTTTTGCTCGATTGTCCAAATCTAACGAAACCAATGCCCACTTCTTCATTATGATCCTCTCTATCCAGTAAAACAACTTGAACATGTTTTTGAAAATTTAAAATTTGGTTTCAAACAGATTTGAATTCAAATTTCTTTTGTTCATAACTCGAGTTTTATAACTCTGTTTGAGTTGATTCTTTTTGCAAATCGAAGCTCTTGATCTAAACTTCCTGATAAGACAAAATTCACCCAATTTTGGTACTGTTAGAAATTGTTTTCTGTTGCAAGAGTTATTTGCCTGTTTTCAAAGTTTTCCGAGATCTTTTCTTCGATTCTTTTGCGTGAGTGCTTATGTATGCAATTGCTTGCTTACGATAGATTAACCGGAGTGTGACGAGTAGAACTATCAGGAGTTATGAGTGCGAACCATCCTCATCAACAGTACAAGGCAAGTTCACACTTTGATCATATCCCTTTTATTACCCAGTTTTTATGCATTAGTTTCAACCCTCAAACATTGCATGAGTAGGATTGATAACATGTGGGTATTGGGAAGTAGTTGATGAGGTAGAACCTATTGTCTTGTATTCACACCTTGGGAGTTACTTCTACGTTATGCTATACTGCTATGCTATGCTCGTAGACGTGGTTTGGTTTGAGAGAATTCATGAAAGATGTGAGAGTTATTGTTAATTAAGGTTTAACTTGAGGTGGCTACTTCAATACACATCTGGGTGGATTGGTTTGGGGCACCCGGGGGATACCAGTGGATTGCCCGAACACCTGGGGAATCCAGTGTTATCCAAGGAGATCCCGAGGAATCCGTGTGATCATCCTATGGTTCGCCACCCAGGCTCAAAGGGATCATAAGATTATTCATGCTAGAAACTTCCATGTGCAGCCACAAGCCATTATGGGCTCTGGCATAGTTGAGTATGTTGTGTGACCTCTTTCAGTGGTAGACTAGCAGATGTAGGGGATGTAGGTGCTACGGTCTACCCATCGAAAGAGTTAATGCTTCTGAAAGACTGTGTCTCAATCATCCGTTTCTCAAACACCATGTAGTGCGAGAAAACCAATGGAAGAGATCGAGTCTTGTGGGGAAAAGTGCGCAAACCTTTGCAGAGTGTACAAACTAATCATGATTAGCCGTGTCCCCCGGTTATGGACATCTTGAGTATTTGGTACTTGAATTATTGATTTGATCTCATCACGTTACTTAAATAATTTGTTGGGTTATTGATGTTAATTTGGGATTGAGTTGGGGTTACCTTCTCAATATTTTCAACAAACTTTGTAGTTAAATAAAATATATTCCTTTATTGTAGGGAAAAATTGGCTTTATGCAAAAATAAACTTAGAGCTTTCCACCAGCCAAATATGCATGTAGTGATAGCTATTGTTCATCATTATCCTATGGTGTGAATTTGCCAGTACATTCAATGTACTGACCCTTTGTGGCTGCAACATCTCATGTTGCAGGAAATCTTACGACGAGTAAGTGATACGTTAGGGTTACCATGTCTACACTCAACTTTGCCGTTGGTGTTGATGGGAATCCACAACTTTGTTGTTACTTCCGCTCTATGGATTGAGGTAATAGTATTTATGTTACTTTATACATGTGATTTACCTCTGTTATAAATCCTCGAGTTATGTGTGTGTCAGCATACCGATCCAGGGATGACACTTAAGCACAGAGACTTGACCGTCTGAGGTCGGGTCACTACAGAGTTGTGAAGGAACGTTCTGTTTGCGTCATCATAGATGGAGGGAGCTGCAACAACTTGGCTAGCATGGAGATGGTGGAGAAGCTATCTCTCACCACAAGACCACATCCACATCCTTACTATATCCAATGGTTCAATAATAGTGGCAATGTTAAGGTAACACGTACTGTTCGTGTGCATTTTAGTATCTCTACATATGTTGATTATGTTGATTGTGATGTGGCACCCATGCAAGCATGTTCCTTATTACTTGGTAGACCATGGCAATTTGATAAAAATTATGTACACCATGGTAGAAACAATCAGTATACTCTTGTTCATAAGGATAAACATATTACTTTGCTTCCTATGACTCCTGATTCCATTTTGAAAGATGATATTAATAGAGCTAATAAAGCAAAACAGGAGCACAACAAGAGTGAAAATCAGATTGTGGCAAAATAATTTGAGCAACGAATGAAGCCTAATAATAAACCATCTGGTGTTGTTTCTCAAATTAAATTGAAGAGTGCATGTTTACTTGGCACCAAAACTGATATTGATGATCTAGATTTCAGCAAATCTGTTTGCTATACTTTTGTGTGCAAAGAGGCATTATTTTCATTCAAGGATGTGCCTTCCTCTTTGCCTCCTGCTGTTACTAAGATTTTGCTGGAGTTCACTGACGTCTTTCCACAAGACGTGCCACCGAGATTACCACCTATTCGAGGGATTGAGCATCAGATTGACTTAATTCCCGGTGCTTCGCTACCCAACCGTGCACCATACCGTACCAATCCAGAGGAGACAAAGGAGATTATGCGTCAAGCCAGGAGCTGCTCGACAAAGGTTATATTCGCGAATCCCTTAGTCCTTGTGCTGTTCCTATTATTCTAGTGCCAAAAAAGGATGGTACATCACGTATGTGTGTTGATTGTAGAGGCATTAATAATATTACTATTCGTTATCGTCATCCTATTCCTAGGCTAGATGATTGATGTAGGGTGGAACCCTAGATGGCCGATCTTTCACGAAAGGAGCGGATCCCAACTAAGCACACGAAGAACACGAGGGTAAACACGAGGGGAAACACAAGAGAATCACTCAAACCAACAAGATTCGATTACACATGCGCTAGATCCAAGAACACAAAGGGAGATACATGATCCAAGATCAACAAAGGACGATACAAAGGGTAACCGGTTCTTCTCCGTCAGGAGGTCTTGATGGGGTCTTCTCCGTGAGGAGGTCTTGAATCCAAGGGGATCTTCTCCGTAGAGGGGCCGCGGTCTCTCTCGTGGAGTAGATCCGTAATGGATGAGCAATGCTCTATCTCACAAATGAGCTAAACCAATGCTAACCCTAGAAAGATGGAGGAGAAAGAGTATATATAGTCTAGGGAGTCGAAGGGGTACACAGGCATCGGCCCTTACTGTGCGCAGACAGGGGTGGCCGGATGTCCGGGCGACGGGCCGGACGTCCGGGGCTTCAGGAGAGGCCGGATGTCCGGGCTGGGGGCCGGATGTCCGGGCTGGGGGCCGGATGTCCGGGCTGGAGGGCAAAACTTCTGGATGTTCTGTAGCATGGCGCCGGATGTCCGGGCTTTTGGCCGGATTTCTGGGCTTGGGCCGGATGTCCGGGCTGGACGTCGGATGTCCGGGCCCTGTAGGCTTGGGTGTCTGGGCTGCTGCTGCTGTGGATGCTCCAGGGGCCGGATGTCCGGGGTCATGGCCGGATGTCCGGGGTCTGGAAGGTGAACTTGCCCGTTTCCGTTGGTTCTCTTCATCCATGGACTTGGCGGCTTGTCCGTCTTCACGTGCATCCTCAGGAGGTTCCTCTTGACACCTAATCATGCATAGCATATCGGACTTAGGTAGTAGCCATGTCTCGAGTGGATCATATGTGATATCACTAAGGAAGGAAGTCACCTCGTTCTCGAGAGCTCTAGCTCTAGCTCGTGTCATAGGTCCTCTTGGCTCTTGATGAGACGATGGTAGGTCCATGGGGATGACCGTAGGATGCTCCGCATCATCTCCCCTCCCTTGGGAAAGATCCGACCTCGGATCGAAATCCTCATCACCATGGTACGGGGATAGATCTTTGATGTTGAAGATGTCGCTCACGGAGTACTTGTCGCGTGGGATGTCTATCTTGTATGCGTTGTTGTTGTAGCGTGCAAGCACCTTGAAGGGTCCATCCGCTCGGGGTAGTAGCTTGGACTTCCGTTCCTTGGGGAAGCGATCCTTGCGAAGGTGTAGCCACACAAGATCTCCAACATTGAACATCATGGGTTGTTTGTTGACGTTGAGCTTGGTCGCGAGTCGTTGTACTTGGCGCTCGATGGTGTTTCTTGTATCCTCGTGCATCTTCTTGAGGAAGTTGACTCGGGCACTCGCGTCCATGTTTGTGCGCTCTTGTAGCGGTAGAGGTAGAATGTCCAATGGAGACAATGGGTTGAAGCCATAGACGACCTCGAAGGGGGACTTGCCGGTAGTCGAATGTCTTGCATGATTGTAGGCGTACTCGGCGATGGGTAGGCACTCCTCCCACTCCTTGATGTTCTTCTTTATCAACACGCGTAGTAGAGTGGAGAGCGTGCAGTTGGTCACCTCCGTTTGGCCGTCAGTTTGTGGATGGTATGTCGAAGAGAACAAAAGCTTGATTCCGAGCTTGGCGCACAATGTCTTCCAAAAGTAACTGAAGAACTTGACGTCGCGGTCCGAGACAATCGTCTTTGGCACTCCATGAAGGCGCAAGATTTCCCTACAAAACAAATTTGCAACATGTGAAGCATCGTCTATCTTGTTGCAAGGAATGAAATGTGCCATTTTGGAGAATCGGTCCACAACAACAAAAACGGAATCTTTGCCATTTCGAGTTCTAGGCAAACCAAGCACAAAGTCCATGCTAATGTCTTCCCATGGGTGATATGGAATTGGAAGTGGCATATAGAGGCCATGAGATTGAGCTTTGGACTTAGCTTTGCGACATGTAAAGCATCGGTTGGTGAAGCGATTGACGTCGCGGAACATCTTGGGCCAAAAGTAGTTCTTGGAGAGCGTAGCAAATGTCTTGTCGCATCCAAAGTGTCCCATGAGTCCGCCTCCATGAGATTCCTGCAAAAGCAACAAGCAAAGAGAGGACTCGGGGATGCAAAATTTGTTAGCTCTCATAAGATATCCATCTTTGATGTAGTATCGATCCCAAGAAGTATGCGTCAAACACTTGGCATAAGGAATAGAAAATGTAGGATCATGCTCATACAAGTCTTTTATATGCTCAAAGCCAATGACACAAGGACTCAAACTTTCACGCACATGTCCATGGTCTATGAGATGCTTTACTTGCCTTTGAATTTCTTTGGTTTCTTCGGGGTTGACGCGGTAGGGCGCTTTGTTTGGAAGCGGCGCTCCGGGGATGAGATCAATTCGGTGCTCAATGCCTCGTAGTGGAGGTAGACCCGGAGGTAGCTCATCGGGGAAAACATCTTGGAATTCCTGCAATAAAGAAGATAACACCAAAGGTAGATCGTGAGAGTTGTTAGTTTTTGGTGCCTCATCCTTGCACAATAGGACATAGTGTAGGACACTTGATGGGTTCTCACACACTTCTCTCATCTCACATTTGGTGGCAAATAGGACTAAGTTTTCCTTGTCGCTCATCGTGGAGGCACTCAATTTGGGCTTGTGGCGCTCACTCTCTTTTTGGTGGTTCACTCTCTCACTATTCTCTCCACGATGGGTGTTTTGCTTGTCGGCGAGCACTTGGCTTGGAGACATAGGACGTAGCACAAACTCTTTCCCTTTCATCTTGAAGCTATAGTGATTTGTATGCCCATTGTGAATGACACCTCGGTCAAATTGCCATGGCCGTCCAAGAAGGAGGTGGCACACGGTCATCGGAAGGACATCACACTCCAAAGTGTCTTCATAGGCGCCGATCTTGAAAGAGACTTGTACTCTCCACTCGACTTGTATGGTGCCGGTGTCGCTTAGCCATTGAACCTTGTAGGGGTGCGGGTGCTTC
Organism: Triticum aestivum; assembly: GCF_018294505.1. Classification (NCBI taxonomy): domain Eukaryota; kingdom Viridiplantae; phylum Streptophyta; class Magnoliopsida; order Poales; family Poaceae; genus Triticum; species Triticum aestivum. The sequence continues at coordinate 242,332,021 of NC_057802.1, read as the reverse complement.
ATCTTGACCAATTGGAGTTTGGAGCATAGTTCTTCACTTGCCAAGTTATGGCAACTCCCTCCATCGATGATGACCTTGACAGACCGTCCATTGATGCCGGCCTTTGTGTGGAAGATATGGCATCGTTGATCTTCGTCTTGTTGATGTTGAAGAGTCAAGACCTTGGAGACAACAAGAGCGGGACTTGAGTCTTCGTCACAAAAGATGTGATCATCTTCTTCTTCATTGTTCACTAGTCGGTGCATGGCCACTTGCTCAAGAGCTTCCATTTCTCCTTCACTCATGGAGTCGTAGGTGCCGTCGTCGTTGAGGATCATGGTGCGCTTGTTTGTGCACTCGAAGGACTTGTGGCCTCGGCCTCCGCATGTGAAACATTTGATGGAACTTGTCTTGATGGTCTCATCGGTTGGAGTAGATGATGATGAAGCTTTCGGCTTGAAGTTGCTTGTAGTAGGAGGACGACTTGAGCTTGTCGAAGCTTTCTTGTAACTTGACTTGTCGCCATTGCTCGTGGTGGGAGTCGTCGAAGCTTGATTGTTGGAGAGGCCATAGGACTTGGATGAGAACTTGGCATACTTGAAGTCGTCTTGTACTTGCCGTTCCGCTTTGGTAGCTTGATGCACTAGCTCGATGAGGTTCGAGTATGGTTGGAAGTCGGCAATCTTCTTGATAGGGTGATTGAGTCCATTCAAGAAACGTGCCATAGTTTGCTCATCATCTTCTTTGACATTGGCTCGTACCATGGCAATCTCCATTTCCTTGTAGTACTCTTCAACGCTCTTGGTTCCTTGCTTGAGTTGTTGGAGTTTCTTGAAGAGGTCGCGGTTGTAGTAGTTTGGCACGAATCGTGCTCTCATGACATCCTTCATTTGTGCCCAAGTGGTGATGGGTGTTTCACCTCTTGCCGCCTGGCACTCAATGACTTGTTCCCACCAAATGAGTACGTAGTCTTGGAATTCGAGGGATGCCATTGCGATCTTCTTCTCTTCTTCGTAGTTGTGCAAGCGGAAGATTTTGTCAACTTTCAATGCCCATGATATGTACTCTTCGGGGTCATTGCTTCCGGTAAACTTGGGCATGGTGAACTTTATGATAGAGGCGAGGGTGTCCCGATCTTTCGATGAGATGATAACTATCGATTTGGTGGAGACGACTTTGACGATCCGACTACAAACGTGCACGACGTTGCGCCTTATCAATCGCTAAACCAATCTCCTGAGGTTACTGACGATGCCGGAAGCACGATCAGCCTGACCACGAAGGTCTATTCCTGCAAGCAATCGAAGAACGAGCAAGAATATGATAATGCAATCTGAATATTGCGAATATATATGAAGTATTGATAGTGGTGGGGATCCGTAAGTGGTCTTGGTCTGGTCGTTGGACACAAACGAAGTACACGAAGTTGCAATGGCTAACTTTTAACTAAACAAATCCCAAGGAAAAAGCTACTAGATGGATCTACTTATATAGGAACAAGGGGTGGCGGCCAAGGAGGTGGGAGGACGTCCCAAGGCAGCCTAAAACCAACCCTAGGTCGTACAAGGCACATGGGCCCAAGTGGAGGTGATGCAACACCTTTGGACTTGTAGTTTGACTCGGATTCTGGTGCAACGTCAGATTGTTTCGACCATAACTCAATGCTCCGGACGAATTTAAAGGTGAATCCAATTGTGTTGGAAAGAGCACGAAATCTAGTTTCCAACAAAAAAAGAATCACCCAATTCGGAGTCCGTATGAAAAAGTTGTTGGCGTTTTGAGTCAGGTATGTCTGTGCAGTCCGAATCTGAATCCAGAACGTGAGAGACTTGGACTCTATCTTCTCTTGGCCCAAAAGTGACGTGAGAGGACTTTTTGAACAGAACCTGAACTTCTCCTTTTGCCTTATCTTCATATGTGGATTGTACAAATGTCCCATACACCTGCAATTAGACAAAACACAAAAGTGTGTGAAGTATTTTTGTTCTGGATAACATAAATAGATTATTGAATAGTTTGCACTAGAAATCACCTGACAAATATGCATGTATGCAATATTTTTGGTCGTATCCAAGGTAGTCATGTCCTCATCACTTTAGCTTGCCATATCGTTGCTCTTCATTGTGTTGGGGTCGGGGATGATGACGCCCATGTCGTTGAGGATTGACAATCTCATGTTGTGCTTGGCGAGGTGGGTTGTCTTCCTCATGTTGCTCTTGGCGAGGAGGGTTGTCGATCTCATGTTGCTCTTGGCGAGGAGGGGGTCCATTGTCTTCTTGCTCTCGATGGACTTGACGTTCTTGTCTCGCTTGAGGAGAAACTTGTCTATCTTGACGAGGAGTTTGTCGATCTTGACGAGGGGCTTGACAATGCACACGTGCTTGGTAAATCTTTTCTTGAGCTTCGTCGCGAAGTGCTTCTTGATGTAGTCGAGCTTGTCGGCCTCGATTGGCTATGGCACGACTTGAGTCTTGAAGAGCACGTTGCGCCTCAAGTGCTTGAGCTTCACGTAGTTGTCGTTCTTGACGTTGCGCCTCGGCGTCTTGTGCATCTTGATGTTGTCGCGCTCGCTCCTCTTGTTCTTGTTGTCGTTGGCGTTGCCGTTCTTGTGCTTGTGCGAAAGCAGCTTGGTTGCGACGATGTCGATGCTCTTGAAAGTCGGTGTCGTGTAGAGGATTGCGGTTAGCTTGACGGTCTTGACGCGCGGCACGACGAAGAGTGTTCGATGTCTGTGTACTTGAACCGGAGATGGTGTCGTCGTAGTGTCGACTTGAGCGGCTCCGTCTTGACGAGGACGAAGTTGTAGAAGAGCGGACCATCATGGTTCGGATATCTTCTTTGAGGGAACTCATGGATGTGTCGAAGTAGTCTCTTGTACGTTGCTCAGATTGTCATAGATCGGTGGCGAGGTTGTCGATGCGATCGCCCAAAGCAAGTTGTTCTTGATGCAAAGCTCGGTGTGCACCAAATAGTTGAGTCTTGGTGACGTAGGATGACATGTCGTCGTCTTGCTCCAAGAAGAGTGGATTGGTAGAAGTACTTGGCCTATCCATCATTCCAAACAAAGATATGTGAGTGGGAGAAAGAGAAGAACCAATACCAAATGTACCTTGACCGATGTTGAAAATGGATCAAAGATCACTCCAATGTGTATCAAGGGAATAGCACAATTGGTACCGTTTCTTGTCGGTTCTCACACCTACACAAGTAAAAGCTTATGGTGGAGCTTGGTTAGGATGGTGGCACAAAATTTGATGCAATTGTAAGTGAGACTCAATAATATTGAAAAAGATTCACAAATTTGCAAATGCAACAAGTAGACCAATAGCAAGATATGGTACACGGAAACACACACGCAAATAGATAAGTGGGGTTGGGCAACCAAGGGTGAGCCAAAATGTGGAATCCACCAAGGTGCTCTTGTTGCACAACACTAGAGAGACGCTAGCACGATTGCACAATAGGCGGATACGAACTTGTGCACAACCTACTAAGCAAAAATGCAACGACTTCTATCCCAAGTATGCTATATGTATGATGTTTCTATGCTTTGATCCAAGATGATCGAGTATGACAATCTTAATGTTGTATGATGCTATGGTTCTTGCTTAAGCTCTTTGCTTATCTTTCTCCTTTTGCTTAAAAGCTTGTTTGGCTCTTTGTTGTTTGAGCTCTTTTCTCAGGCAATGCTTCTCGAACCAAGATAGAAATTGTGTATGCGAAAACAACTTTTGTGACACAAGAGATGATACCAAGATATGCAACTCAATGATGGTATGTATGCTATGTGAAGTATGAACACTAATGTGCACAAGTCACGTTGCCGGCAATACTCAAAGGCTAGTCTCGATGGGTAAGCTACGCAAAAGTAAGTGATAGAGGCGAGGGTGTCCCGATCTTTCGATGAGATGATAACTATCGATTTGGTGGAGACGACTTTGACGATCCGATTACAAACGTGCACGACGTTGCGCCTTATCAATCGCTAAACCAATCTCCTGAGGTTACTGACGATGCCGGAAGCACGATCAGCCTGACCATGAAGGTCTATTCCTGCAAGCAATCGAAGAACGAGCAAGAATATGATAATGCAATCTGAATATTGCGAATATATATGAAGTATTGATAGTGGTGGGAATCCGTAAGCGGTCTTGGTCTGGTCGTTGGACACAAACGAACTACACGAAGTTGCAATGGCTAACTTTTAACTAAACAAATTCCAAGGAAAAAGCTACTAGATGGATCTACTTATATAGGAGCAAGGGGTGGCGGCCAAGGAGGTGGGAGGACGTCCCAAGGCAGCCTAAAACCAACCCTAGGTCGTACAAGGCTCATGGGCCCAAGTGGAGGTGATGCAACACCTTTGGACTTGTAGTTTGACTCGGATTCTGGTGCAACGTCAGATTGTTTCGACCATAACTCAATGCTCCGGACGAATTTAAAGGTGAATCCAATTGGGTTGGAAAGAGCACGAAATCTAGTTTCCAACAAAAAAAGAATCACCCAATTCGGAGTCCGTATGAAAAAGTTGTTGGCGTTTTGAGTCAGGTATGTCTGTGCAGTCCGAATTTGAATCCAGAACGTGAGAGACTTGGACTCTATCTTCTCTTGGCCCAAAAGTGACGTGAGAGGACTTTTTGAACAGAACCTAAACTTCTCCTTTTGCCTTATCTTCATATGAGGATTGTACAAATGTCCCATACACCTGCAATTAGACAAAACACAAAAGTGTGTGAAGTATTTTTGTTCTGGATAACATAAATAGATTATTGAATAGTTTGCACTAGAAATCACCTGACAAATATGCATGTATGCCATATTTTTGGTCGTACCCAAGGTAGTCATGTCCTCATCATCCTCCCCTTCTTGTAAACAAAGCCGTCCTCGGCGTTGCTTAATCTGAAATGTGGCTAACAAAAGAGACAAGGTGTACATGTTGTATATGTATATGTCATCCATTTTTACTTCCCGTGGATTTTGCACATATGACACATGTATACATGAGTAACTTTCATAGTTAATAAAATATAAAGCCAAAATATTATCACAAGAAGTAGAAGGCATGAAAGTATTGCAACTCAGTTTGCACATATAAGTGAAGCTCTTATTCATATGAAAAGATTGACAATATTCATCATTAAACCATCCCAACATTGATGAACCATCACCAAGATTAGAGGTCATACAAAATGATTAAACATTGGCACAATTATTTTCAAACATATTTGATCCAAATCTGATTTATTCCCTGATTCACTTGATTCTTTTGCATCGATAGTTAATTCAATGGGCTCACTCAAAATTGTTTGATCACATGGCAAAGTCAAATCATCAACATAGTCCTCTAAGGTAGCTGGTGTGATCAAAGTAGTGGGTAGCTCACCGCATGGTGCACTTAAATTGACAAGACATTCATCATACTCATGTGGAAGTGGAAGATTAGTACCTTTGTCATTACCTCTTATGATTAACTCAGATGAGGTAGGCACTCTCGATGATGATGTGTCACATGGTGGAGGTGATGTAGTCCTCACAACAACGGATGTGGTTGTCATAGTATGCTTAGTAGTTGAAGGGACAACCGTATCAACTCTTGGAATGTGCATCTCGCGCTTGTTCTCCTTGTGCGCAACACGTCGTTTTATTTCCTGTTCAGCTTTGCAAGCAAGATGAAACAAATGGTCCATAGGATAACACTCTTCATGTATTAGTATCTCCTGAATGTCACGATTTAATCCTCCCCAAAATCTATCCATAAAATTTTCTTCACTTTCTTCTAAAGAGGAATGCAGCAAGGTAGTTTGTAAAGTATCATAATATTTCGTTACGGTGTCACTACCTTGTTTTAAATGTTGCAACTTTGTAATCATGTCACGAGTATAATAAGCGGGAACGAATGTATGTCGCATGGCAAGTTTCAAATCATCCCAAGTAGTAGGTATATCATTAGGGTGTAACCGACAATATTCACTCCACCAAACTACAGCATAACCAGTGAAAGAACCAACCGCAACCTTAACTTTTTTACGTACATCAAAATTATTGGAAGCAAATATATTATTTAGGTCAAACACCCATTCAATATATAAAGCAGGTCTAAAACGGCCATTAAATGGTGGTATAGAAACATTAACCTGATCATGTGCATTTGGATGTTTGTGCACCTCTCATGACGGTTGTGGTATTTGCATAGGTGATGGCACATCTCCCACGATCAACAAACCCCATGAATTGACTCTAGATCCTGTCATGATTAGTAGAAACAAGAAACAAAATTCAAGAATAATGTTCCTATGAACTACTAGGATGTGGTGGTAAAGCGCTCACAGTAAAGCAAATATCAATATCTTACAAGTTCTTACCAAGCAGCAGGTGGTGACAGGCAACCAGCGGTGTCAAATAACTCCAAAGATTGAGTAAAGCGATTGCCAGGGGAACGCACGTATACACGGTGTAGAAATATGTGGAGCTGGGTTAGCTATATATGGTAGCAAAATATTAGCAATAATCAATTCAGAGATGCAATGTTGAATAAACGCTCAACGACGGTACTGTGCTGGTCCTAGGCTAGACCGGACTAGAGACGCGAGCCTAGAACACTAATGAGGTCACGGCGTAGCACAACTAGCATCAATGAAGGATACTAAGTAGCTCTGGACAGCAAGATATAAGTGAAGGTCACAACGGCAGTAAAGATAATGATGAAAAACAACTGCCAAGCAGGATATACAACAACTCTCACCAACTTTCCTCTTGAAAAGTTTGTGCCAATTTTTTGATAATTTTTTTCAAAGAATGCTACTAACTCAAGCTTTCCAATGCAAAAAGAATCACTCAATTCCGAGTTGATATGAGGAGTGAAAGAATTCTGAAACTGGCTTGAAAAACTGGAATAAGTTGTGTCCGCGAACTTCGGAGGGCAAAAAGACCTATTTAGGAGACGATTTTGAGGTGTCAAATATTGAACTAGTCTCTGCAACTATTTAGATGCGGCTCGTCGCTAGCTTTCATTTGAGTACTCGCGGAGTCAAAACGGACTTCGTATGAGGAAGGTATGCCTGTTTTACTAAACAGTGCACAAAACAGATTCCAATCCGAATTCAACTACGAGATTGAGTCTAGATAGATCCGAATTTTGTTTTTTTTCTTCTCTCTTTTTTTTTCTCACACTTTTTTTCTTTCTCTTTTTTTTTCTGACTTCTTTTTCTTTTCTTTTCTCTCTTTTTTTTTCTCTGTCTTTTTTTCTCTCCCTCTTTCCAAGACAAACTAGATAAGATGCAGATTGGATCAAGCGAAGATGTGAACGACCTCAACTATGATTGTGACAATGAACTATGGGTAGCACATGGTGGAATTTGATGGATGGTGTGGTGGACAGCAGAAGGGATAACGATGCAGCGGCGACGTCACTAATGTGAACAGAACTCTAAACTCTAAACGAACTAGACCCTAAGACCAGCAACTCGACACGACGATGCAACCGATAATTCAATAATGCAAACAATGAATAGAAAATTGCAAAGGCTCAGACTGGCTTGGACAAAAGGATGAATAGATCTAACTTTTTTGTGGCTTTTTCTTGGACAATAAGTAAGAAAATAAATCTAATCTAGGGGAAACTGGAAATTCTCACCGAGCAACCTGAAAACTGATACCACTTGATAGAGGCGAGGGTGTCCCGATCTTTCGATGAGATGATAACTATCGATTTGGTGGAGACGACTTTGACGATCCGACTACAAACGTGCACGACGTTGCCCCTTATCAATCGCTAAACCAATCTCCTGAGGTTACTGACGATGCCGGAAGCACGATCAGCCTGACCACGAAGGTCTATTCCTGCAAGCAATCGAAGAACGAGCAAGAATATGATAATGCAATCTGAATATTGCGAATATATATGAAGTATTGATAGTGGTGGGAATCCGTAAGCGGTCTTGGTCTGGTCGTTGGACACAAACGAAGTACACGAAGTTGCAATGGCTAACTTTTAACTAAACAAATTCAAGGAAAAAGCTACTAGATGGATCTACTTATATAGGAGCAAGGGGTGGCGGCCAAGGAGGTGGGAGGACGTCCCAAGGCAGCCTAAAACCAACCCTAGGTCGTACAAGGCTCATGAGCCCAAGTGGAGGTGATGCAACACTTTTGGACTTGTAGTTTGACTCGGATTCTGGTGCAACGTCAGATTGTTTCGACCATAACTCAATGCTCCGAACGAATTCAAAGGTGAATCTAGTTGGGTTGGAAAGAGGACGAAATCTACTTTCCAACAAAAAAAGAATCACCCAATTCGGAGTCCGTATGAAAAAGTTGTTTGCGTTTTGAGTCAGGTATGTCTGTGCAGTCCGAATCTGAATCCAGAACGTGAGAGACTTGGACTCTATCTTCTCTTGGCCCAAAAGTGACGTGAGAGGACTTTTTGAACAGAACCTAAACTTCTCCTTTTGCCTTATCTTCATATGTGGATTGTACAAATGTCCCATACACCTGCAATTAGACAAAACACAAAAGTGTGTGAAGTATTTTTGTTCTGGATAACATAAATAGATTATTGAATAGTTTGCACTAGAAATCACCTGACAAATATGCATGTATGCCATATTTTTGGTCGTATCCAAGGTAGTCATGTCCTCATCAGTAAGGCCATGGGTTTATCAATGCAAATGCAAGAGAGTATGATGATATCGCTATACCAAGATGATGTGAAGGTGAAGGTGATACCAATGTAGCCGTTCGTAGTAGTCCTTGGCGAAGATGAGCGGTGGTGATGTTGTTGCCGAACCGTACCTAGATAGCCGAAACACAATAGGATACGGGAACCAGAACTCAAATTCTCAAAACAAAATGGGTCAAAATTGTCGGAGTTGGTAGCGGGAAAGGCTATGGTGGTGCTATGCGGAAATGGTGGTGGTATGCGGAAGTGTATGTGGGCACCGGAACAAAATTGGACGAAAGTTAGGTGGTAAACGGAGTGGAGGATGCAGTTGATGCTGTCAGGGGCCGGATGTCCGGGATGATGGCCGGATGTCCGGGCCGGGCCGGATGTCCGGGCTGGTCGGGCCGGATGTCCGGGCTCGGGATCCGTGGATGAACACCGCGTGGAGAGGTCAAATCCGGGGCAAAATTCGAAAGATTTTGTGGATGGAAATTGGGGAAAAGATGGGGAAAAGCTAGATCTACCTGCAACACACGAAATCCGCGGATCAAATCCAACAAAACTTCATCACACCAACAAATCACAAAAAAAAAATTGGGGCTATTTTTGTGGGGCAATTTTCGGGTTAGGACGAAAAACAACAAAATCAAGCTAGAAAACAAAGGGAGGGGGCTCCGAAATCGTGATCAACGTGGCTCATGATACCAAGATGATGTAGGGTGGAACCCTAGATGGCTGATCTTTCACGAAAGGAGCGGATCCCAACTAAGAACACGAAGAACACGAGGGGAAACACAAGAGAATCACTCAAACCAACAAGATTCGATTACACATGCGCTAGATCCAAGAACACAAAGGGAGATACACGATCCACGATCAACAAAGGACGATACAAAGGGTAAACGGTTCTTCTCCGTGAGGAGGTCTTGATGGGGGTCTTCTCCGTGAGGAGGTCTTGAATCCAAGGGGATCTTCTCCGTAGAGGGGTCGCGGTCTCTCTCGTGGAGTAGATCCGTAATGGATGAGCAATGCTCTATCTCACAAATGAGCTAAACCAATGCTAACCCTAGAAAGATGGAGGAGAAAGAGTATATATAGTCTAGGGAGTCGAAGGGGTACACGGGCCTCGGCCCTTACTGTGCACAGACAGGGGTGGCCGGATGTCCGGGCGACGGGCGGGATGTCCGGGCTGGGGGCCGGTTGTCCAGGCTGGAGGGCAAAACTTCTGGATGTTCTGTAGCGTGGCGCCGGATGTCCGGGCTTTTGGCCGGATTTCCGGGCTTGGGCCGGATGTCCGGGCTGGACGCCGGATGTCCGGGCCCTGTAGGCTTGGGCGTCTGGGCTGCTGCTGCTGTGGATGCTCCAGGGGCCGGATGTCCGGGGTCATGGCCGGATGTCCAGGGTCTGGAAGGTGAACTTGCCCGTTTCCGTTGGTTCTCTTCATCCATGGACTTGGCGGCTTGTCCGTATTCACGTGCATCCTCGGGAGGTTCCTCTTGACACCTAATCATGCATAGCATATCGGACTTAGGTAGTAGCCATGTCTCGAGTGGATCATATGTGATATCACTAAGGAAGGAAGTCACCTCGTTCTCGAGAGCTCTAGCTCGTGCTCGTGTCATAGGTCCTCTTGGCTCTTGATGAGACGATGGTAGGTCCATGGGGATGACCGTAGGATGCTCCGCATCAATGATATGCTTGATGAATTGAGTGGCTCTACAATATTCTCCAAAGTTGATTTGCGTAGTGGATACCATCAAATTCGTATGAAATTGGGAGATGAATGGAAAACTGCATTTAAAACTAAGTTTGGTTTATATGAGTGGTTAGTCATGCCTTTTGGGTTAACTAATGCACCTTGTACTTTCATGAGATTAATGAACAAAGTTTTACGTGTTTTCATTGGATGATTTATGGTAGTCTATTTTGATGATATACTGATTTATAGTACATCTTTGGAGGAACATTTACGTGCTGTTTTTATTACTCTACGTGATGCACGTTTGTTTGGTAACCTTGGAAAGTGCACCTTTTGCACTGACCGAGTATCTTTTCTTGGCTATGTTCTTACTCCACAGGGAATTGAAGTTGATAAAGCCAAGATTGAAGCTATTGAGAGTTGGCCGCGGCCCAAAACGGTCACACAAGTGAGGAGTTTCCTTGGCCTCGCTGGTTTCTATAGGCGTTTTGTGAGAGATTTCAGGAGCATTGCTGCAGCTCTCAACGAGCTTACAAAGAAGGATGTGCCTTTTGTTTTGGGTACCGCATAGGAAGAAGCCTTCACGGTATTGAAAGATAAGTTGACACATGCTCCTTTACTCCAACTTCCTGATTTTAATACGACTTTTGAGCTTGAATGTGATGCTAGTGGAATTGGATTAGGAGGTGTGTTATTACAAGATGGCAAACCTATTGCATACTTTTCTGAAAAATTGAGTGGGCCTAGTCTGAACTATTCTGCTTATGATAAAGAATTATATGCTCTTGTTCGGACCTTAGAAACAGGGCAACATTATTTATGGCCCAAGGAATTTGTTTTACATTCTAATCATGAATCATTGAAACACATTAAAAGTCAAGCAAAACTAAACCGTAGACATGCTAAATGGGTTGAATTCATTGAGACTTTCCCTTATGTCATTAAACACAAGAAGGGTAAAGAAAATGTTATTGCTGATGCATTATCTCGTGTTATACTATGCTTTCACAACTTGACTTTAAAATATTTGGTTTGGAGACCATCAAAGATCCATATGTGCATGATGCTGAATTTAAAGCTGTATTGCAGAATTGTAAGGAAGGGAGAACATGCAAATAGTTCGTCGATAACGATGGATTTGTGTTTCGTGCTAACAAGCTATGCATTCCAGCTAGCTCGATTCGTCTTTTGTTGTTGCAGGAGGCGCATGGAGGAGGGTTAATGGGACACTTTGGCATGAAGAAGACGGAGGATATACTTGCTACACATTTCTTTTGGCCAAAGATGAGACGGGATGTTGAGCGTTTTGTTGCTCGCTGCACTACATGTCAAAAAGCTAAGTCACGACTCAATCCTCATGGTTTATATATGCCTTTGCCTGTACCTAGTGTTCCTTGGGAGGATATATCGATGGACTTTGTTTTAGGTTTACCTCGAACAAAGAAGGGGAGGGATAGCATATTTGTTGTCGTGGATAGGTTCTCGAAAATGGCACACTTTATACCATGTCATAAAAGCGATGATGCTGTTAATGTTGATGATTTGTTCTTTCGTGAAATTATTCGCTTGCATGGTGTGCAAAATACTATTGTTTCAGATCATGATACTAAATTTCTTAGCCACTTCTGGAGATTTTTATGGGCTAAGTTGGGGACTAAACTGCTTTTTAGTACTACATGTCATCCCCAAACTGATGGACAAACTGAAGTAGTCAATAGAACATTGTCTACCATGCTTAGGGCTGTTTTGAAGAATAACAAGAAAATATGGGAAGAATGCTTGCCTCATATTGAATTTGCTTATAATCGGTCGCTGCATTCTACTACTAAGATGTGGCCTTTTGAAATTGTGTATGGTTTCCTAGCTCGTGCACCTATTGATTTGTTGCCTCTTCCATCTTCGGAGAAGGTTAATTTTGATGCTAAACAACGTGCTGAATTGAGTTAACTAAGGAAAGTATTGAGCGCATGAATGCTAAATATAAACTTGTTGGAGATAAGGGTAGAAAACGTGTTGTCTTTGCACCTGGAGATCTTGTTTGGTTACATTTGCGTAAGGATAGGTTTCCTAATTTACGCAAGTTAAAGCTAATGCCACGTGCTGATGGTCCTTTTAAGGTGTTAGAAAAAATAAATGATAATGCATATAAACTTGAGTTGCCTGTAGATTTTGGGGTTAGTCCCACTTTTAACATTGCAGATTTGAAGCCTTACTTGGTTGAGGAAGATGAGCTTCCGACGAGGACGACTTCAATTCAAGAAGGGGAGGATGATGAGGACATCACTAACAAAGTTACACCCATAGAATCTACTGATACATATACAAGACCAATTACTAGAGCTCGCACACGCCATTAAATTACCAGGTACTTTCGTTTATTGGTAATGATTCTAATGTTCATGAGAATATGATGCTGCCTAAATTGGATACATTTGTCTAGCTTACAAATGAAGGGCCTAGCTTGGACAAGAAGGATGATCATGGGAGCAAGATCAAGCATGGAGATGATGGCAGGCGCAAGGGGAACAAGAACAGAGTTACAAGTGATGATTTCAGGACTTTGAAGCCACCATAATGAGTGCGTGAGGCCTTGGACGAAATATACAAGATGCCACTTCATAAATTTCGTCCAGAGGCTATTATAGGTGCTGCGTCACCTTATTATTGGGCCAGGCCCATGTAATTTCGAAATACTTGAGTATAGGCTGTTTTTAGAGTCCGTATGTGTGGGGAAACAAGAGTTAGGGTTGGTTTAGGACCCCTCCTCCAAGGGCCACGAAATTCCCCCTGTTCCTCCATATATACAGCCCTTAGGGCGTCGTTTAGACTTTGGGTTTTGTTTAGATTAAAGTTCGTCATAGCTGCAACTTCGCGTACTTCGTTTGTGTTCAACGACCAGACAAAGGCATCACAGAACCCCACCTTGATCAATAAAGCTTTCCTCTTATACTCGCAATATCCAGATTGCAATCTTAGTTTCTTACTTGTTCTTCGTTTGCCTGCAGGAAACATACCTTCGTGGTCAATAACCTCTCGGAGTTGGTTTAGCGATTGCGAAGGCGCGACGTCCTCGCACGTTCGTAGTCGGATCATCAAAGTCAACTTCCTCCAAAACGATAGCCACCATCTCATCGAAAGACATGACACCTTTGCCTCTATCACCTCCCAACAAGCGTTATTGTTTAACGCCCTTAGCTAGGCATAAAAACATAAATAGATCTAGGTATTGTCATCTTTGGTATGCTATCCATAAGTAGCTCTCACAATAGATTCATATGGCAATTTAATTTTCTTTCTTGGAAAGTGTTCCATGCCCTTCCTTAACGGAAATTGAAATCTAATGTTTCCTTCTTTCATATCAATAATTGCACCAATCGTTCTAAGGAAAGGTCTACCAAGAATAATAGGACATGTAGGATTGCAATCTATATCAAGAACAATAAAATCTATGGGCACATAGTTCCTGTTTGAAAACAAAAATAAGAACATCATTAATCCTTCCATAGGTTTCTTAATAGTGGAATCCGCAAGATGCAAATTTGAAGGACAATCATCAAATTCACGGAAACCCAACACATCACATAAAGTTTTCGGAATCGTGGAAACGCTAGCACACAAATCACACAAAGCATGGCACTCATAATCTTTAATCTTAATCTTAATAGTAGGTTCCCACTCATCATAAAGTTTTCTAGGGATAGATACTTCCAATTCAAGCTTTTTCTTCAAAAGATTGCATCATAGCACCAACGATATGTTTAGTAAAATCTTTGTTTTGATTATAAGAATGATGAGAATTCAACATGGATTGCAACAAGGAAATACAATCTATTAAAGAACAATTATCATAATTAAATTTCTTGAAATCCAAAAGAGTGGGTTCATTGCTACTTAAAGTTTTGACCTCTCCAATCCCACTTTTATCAATTTTTGCATCAAGATCTAAAAACTCTGAATCCTTGGGAGTTGACTCATATCCAGTCCCATCTTTATCAAGATTTTATATTGGAAAACAAAGATTCAATAGGAGTCACATCAATCACTTTAAGATCTTCATCATTATTTTCGCGAAAACTAGAAGAACACGTTTTTACAAACCAATCTCGTTTAGCACGCATCTTAGCGGTTCTTTCTTTGTACTCATCAATGGAGATTCTCATAGCCTTTAGAGATTCATTGATATCATGATTGGGTGGAATAGATCTAAGTTTCAAAGAATCAACATCAAGAGAAATTCTATCCATGTTGCTAGCCAAATCATCAATCTTAAGCAATTTTTCTTCAACCAAAGCATTAAAACTCTTTTGCAAACTCATAAATTCTTTAAAACTATTCTTAAAATCAGAGGGCATCTTATTATAATTTCCATAAGAATTGTTGTAGGAATTACCATAATTATTAGAGGAATTACTAGGAAACGGCCTAGGATTAAAATTACCTCTATACGTGTTACTACCGAAATTGTTCCTACCAACAAAATTCACATCCATATATTCATTATTATTTTCAAGCAAAGTAGACAAAGGCATATCATGAGGATCAATAGAAGCACTCTTGCTAGCAAATAATTTCATAAGTTTCATCCATCTTTCCACTCAAAACATTAATCTCTTCAATCGCATGCACTTTTTTACTAGTGGAAGATCTTTCGGTATGCCATTGCGAATAATTAACCATAATATTATCTTGGAGTTTAGTAGCTTCTCCTAAAGTAATTTCCATGAAAGTACCTCTCGCGGCCGAATCTAAAAGATTTCTAGAAGCAAAATTCAATCCGGCATAATTTTTTTGTATAATCATCCACAAATTCCAACCATTAGTAGGGCAATTTCATATCATCAATTTCATCCTCTCCCAAGATTGTGCAACATGTTCATGATCAAGTTGCTTAAAATTCGTACTATCGTTCATGCGGGCGATGATCTTAGCAGGAGGAAAATACTTGCAAATAAAAGCATCTTTACACTTATTCCATGAATCAATACTATTTTTAGGCAAAGATGGAAACCAAGTTTTAGCACGATCTCGAAGTGAGAACGGAAATAGTTTCAATTTAACAATATCATTATCCACATCTTTTTTCTTTTGCATGTCACACAAGTCAACGGAACTATTAAGATGGGATACGACATCTTCACTTGGAAGGCCGGAAAATTGATCTTTCATAACAAGATTCAGCAAAGCGGCATTAATTTCATAAGATTCCGCACTAGTGGCGGGGGCAATCGGAGTGCTAATAAAATCATTGTTATTAGTGTTGGAAAAGTCACACAATTTGGTATTATCTTGAGCCATCGTGACAAAGCAAGCAATCCAACACACGAGCACTGATAGAGGCAAAGGTGTCCCGTCTTTCGATGAGATGATGGATATCGCTTTGGTGAAAGTCGACTTTGACGATCCGACTACGAACGTGCGAGGACGTCGCGCCTTAGCAATCGCTAAACCAACTCCGAGAGGTTATCGACCACGCCGGAGCACGATCAACCTGACCACGAGGGTATGTTTCCTGCGAGCAAACGAAGAACAAGCAAGAAACTGAGATTGCAATCTGGATATTGCGAATATAAGATGAAATCTTTATTGATCAAGGTGGAGTTCTGTGACGCCTTTGTCTGGTCGCTGAACACAAACGAAGTACGCGAAGTTGCAGCTATGGCGAACTTTTAATCTAAACAAAACCCAAAGTCTAAACGACGCCCTAAGGGCTGTATATATGGAGGAAGAGGGGGGAATTTCGTGGCCCTTGAGGAAGGGGTCCGAAACCAACCCTATCTCTTGTTTCCCCACACATACGGACTCTAAAAACAGCCTATACTTATGTATTTCGAAATTACATGGGCCTGGCCCAATAATAAGGTGACGCAGCACCTAGAATAGCCTCTGGACGAAAGTTATGAAGTAGCATCTTGTATATTTCGTCCAAGGCTTCATGCACGCATTATGGTGGCTTCAACGTCCTGGAATCATCACTTGTAACTCCGTTCTTGTCCCCCATGCGCATGCCATCATCTCCATGCTTGTTCTTGCTCCAATGTTCATCCTTCTCAAAGCTAGGCCCTTCATTTGTAAGCAAAACAAATGTATCCAATTTAGGCAGCATCATATTCTCATGAACATTAGAATCATTACCAAGAAACAAAAGTACCTGGTAATTTAATTGGCGTGCGCGAGCTCCGGTAATTGGTCCAGTATGTATAGCAGCAGGGGCTGTGGGTGTAACAATGGTATTGATGTCCTCATCATCCTCCCCTTCTTGAAATTAAGTCGTCCTCGACGGAAGCTCATCTTCCTCACCCAAATAAGGCTTCAAATCTGCAATGTTAAAAGTGGGACTAACCCCAAAATCTGCAGGCAGCTCAAGTTTATATGCATTATCATTTATTTTCTCTAACACCTTCAAAGGACCATCAGCACGTGGCATTAGCTTTGATTTGCGCAAATCAGGAAATCTATCCTTACGCAAATGTAACCAAACAAGATCTCCAGGTACAAACACAACATGTTTTCTACCCTTATCTCCAGCAAGTTTATATTTAGCATTCATACGCTCAATGTTTTCCTTAGTTAACTCATGCATTTTTAAGATCAATTCAGCACGTTGTTTAGCATCAAAATTAACCTTCTCCGAAGATGGAAGAGGCAACAAATCAATAGGTGCACGAGGTAGGAAACCATACACAATTTCAAAAGGGCACATCTTAGTAGTAGAATGCAATGAACGATTATAAGCAAACTCAATATGAGGCAAGCATTCTTCCCACATTTTCTTATTATTCTTCAAAACAGCCCTAAGCATAGTAGACAATGTTCTATTGACTACTTCAGTTTGTCCATCAGTTTGGGGGTGACAAGTAGTACTAAAAAGCAGTTTAGTACCCAACTTAGCCCATAAACATCTCCAAAAGTGGCTAAGAAATTTAGTATCACGATCGGAAACAATAGTATTTGGCACACCATGCAAGCGAATAATTTCACGAAAGAACAAATCAGCAACATTAACAGCATCATCGCTTTTATGACATGGTATAAAGTGTGCCATTTTCGAGAATCTATCCACGACAACAAATATGCTATCCCTCCCCTTCTTTGTTCGAGGTAAACCTAAAACAAAGTCCATAGATATATCCTCCCAAGGAACACTGGGTAGAGGCAAAGGCATATATAAACCATGAGGATTGAGTCGTGACTTAGCTTTTTGACATGTAGTGCAGCGAGCAACAAAACGCTCAACATCCGGTCTCATCTTTGGCCAAAAGAAATGTGTAGCAAGTACGTCCTCCGTCTTCTTCACGCCAAAGTGTCCCATTAATCCTCCTCCATGCGCCTCCTGCAACAACAAAAGACGAAGAGAGCTAGCTGGAATGCATA
Organism: Triticum aestivum; assembly: GCF_018294505.1. NCBI lineage: Eukaryota > Viridiplantae > Streptophyta > Magnoliopsida > Poales > Poaceae > Triticum > Triticum aestivum. Next base: position 242,314,313 of record NC_057802.1, on the reverse strand, counting down.
GCTTGTTAGCACGGAACACAAATCCATCATTAATGACAAACTTGTTCCAGGTTCTTCCTTCTTTACAATTCTGCAAGACATCTTTAAAATCAGCATCATGCACATATTGATCTTTGATGGTCTCCAAACCAAATATTTTGAAGTCAAGTTGTGAAAGCATAGTATAGCGACGAGACAATGCATCAGCAATAACATTTTCTTTACCCTTCTTGTGTTTAATGACATAAGGGAAAGTTTCAATGAATTCAACCCATTTAGCATGTCTACGATTCAGTTTAGCTTGACTTTTAATATGTTTCAAAGATTCATGATCAGAATGTATAACAAATTCTTTGGGCCATAAATAATGTTGCCATGTTTCTAAAGTCCGAACAAGAGCATATAGTTCTTTATCATAAGTAGAATAATTCAGACTAGGCCCACTCAATTTTTCAGAAAAGTATGCAACAGGTTTGCCATCTTGTAATAACACACCTCCTAATCCAATGCCACTAGCATCACATTCAAGCTCAAAAGTCTTATTAAAATCAGGAAGTTGGAGTAAAGGAGCATGTGTCAACTTATCTTTCAATACCGTGAAGGCTTCTTCCTGTGCGGTACCCCAAACAAAAGGCACATCCTTCTTTGTAAGCTCGTTGAGAGGTGCAGCAATGGTGCTAAAATCTCTCACAAAACGCCTATAGAAACCAGCGAGTCCAAGAAAACTCCGCACTTGTGTGACCGTTTTGGGCTACGGCCAACTCTCAATAGCTTCAATCTTGGCTTTATCAACTTCAATTCCCTGTGGAGTAACAACATAGCCAAGAAAAGATACTCGGTCGGTGCAAAAGGTGCACTTCCCAAGGTTACCAAACAAACGTGCATCACGTAGAGCAATAAAAACAGCACGTAAATGTTCCAAATGTTCTTCCAAAGATTTGCTATAAATCAGTATATCATCAAAATACACTACCACAAATCGTCCAATGAAAGCACGTAAAACTTCGTTCATTAGTCTCATGAAAGTACTAGGTGCATTAGTTAACCCAAAAGGCATGACTAACCACTCATATAAACAAAACTTAGTTTTAAATGCAGTTTTCCATTCATCTCCCAATTTCATACGAATTTGATGGTATCCACTACGCAAATCAACTTTGGAGAATATTGTAGAGCCACTCAATTCATCAAGCATATCATCTAGCCGAGGAATAGGATGACGATAACGAATAGTAATACTATTAATGCCTCTACAATCAACACACATACGCGACGTACCATCCTTTTTAGGCACTAGTATAATAGGAACAGCACAAGGATTAAGAGATTCGCGTATATAACCTTTGTCGAGCAGCTCCTGTACTTGACGCATAATCTCCTTCGTCTCCTCTGGATTGGTACGGTATGGTGCACGGTTGGGTAGCGATGCACCGGGAATTAAGTCAATTTGATGCTCAATCCCTCGAATAGGTGGTAATCCCGGTGGCACGTCTTGTGGGAAGACGTCAGCGAACTCCTGCAAAATGTTAGTGACAGCAGGGGGCAAAGAGGAAGGCACGTCCTCGAATGAAAATAATGCCTCTTTGCACACAAAAGCATAGCAAACAGATTTGCTGAAATCTAGTTCATCAATATCAGATTTTGTGGCAAGTAAACATGCACTTTTCAATTTAATTTCAGAAACAACACTAGATGGTTTATTATTAGGTTTCATTTGTTGCTCAAATTCCTTTGCCACAATATGATTTTCACTCTTATTTTTCTCCTGTTTTGCTTTATTAGCTCTATTAATGTCATCTTTCGAAATGGAATCAGGAGTCATAGGAAGCAAAGTAATATTTTTATCCTTATGAACAAGAGTATACTGATTGTTTCTACCATGGTGTACAGAACTTTTATCAAATTGCCATGGTCTACCTAGTAATAAGGAACATGCTTGCATGGGTACCACATCACAATCAACATAATCAGCATATGTAGAGATACTAAAATGCACACGAACAGTACGTGTTACCTTAACCTTGCCACTGTTGTTGAACCATTGGATGTAGTAAGGATGTGGATGTGGTCTTGTGGTGAGAGATAGCTTCTCCACCATCTCCATGCTAGCCAAGTTGTTACAGCTCCCTCCATCTATGATGACGCGAACAGAACGTTCCTTCACAACTCCCTTTGTATGGAACAAATTATGCCTCTGATTTTGCTCTGCTTGTGTGACCTGCACACTCAAAACACGTTGAGCAACTAAACATTCATACCTGTCAGCGTCTTCAGGAGCCATGTATTGCGTCTCATTTTTAGAATCATCTCCACCATGTTCTTCACGTGTAATAAGAGCCAAAGTCTCCTCATCATAGTCACTAGCGGACTCATACCCACCATCCTCAGTAGCAATCATGACACGCTGAGATTTGCATTCTCTCGCAAAATGTCCTCTTCCCTTACAACGACGACAAATAATATCACTTGTGTGCCCTGTCGATGCCATGGAAGAAGAAGAGCTCTACGCAGGCCCGACAGGTGTGCTCTTGGCAGAGAGTGGTGGTTGTGCGTGCTTTCTTGTATCACGGCTGGAGGTGGCACCTGATGGAGGTGATGGTGAAGTGGAAGTAGAAGATGCACGCGGTGTCCATGATGAAGGTCGACCTGCAGAAAAGTTAGTTCGCGCCAATGGCTGTCGATCCTGCACTTCACGTTCAGCTTTACAAGCAAGATGGAATAAACGAGTGATATTATTATAATCCTTATACTCTAGAATGGTCTGAATCTCTTTATTTAATCCATCCATAAAACGTGCAAGCATAGCTTCATTCTCCTCAACAATACCACATATAATCATGCCAGTTTGTAATTCCTGATAATATTCTTCTACAGAATTTTTCCCTTGTCTTAAACGCTGCAATTTTTGAAGTAATTCACGTTGATAATATGGTGGAACCCAACGAGTACGCATAGCAGTTTTCAAAGCAGCCCAAGTAGCTGGAACAGGATATAATCTACAATGTTCAGACCACCAAACACATGCAAAGCTAGTGAAAGCACAAACAGCAGCAGGAACACGTCTCTCCTCGGGATATTGTAAACATGTAAATCGTTGTTCAGTTTCTAACTCCCAAGTAAGATATATATCAGGAACATATCTACCCTCAAATGGTGGAATATTCAATTTCAGTTTAGGGAGATGGTCATGATCTCGTACCGGAGGTGGTGGTGCCGGCCTACCGTTGCGAATATATCCTGAGGTCGACCTGCTGGTGGTGGTGCTGGTGGCTGCACGTAGTTCTGATTTTGATCAACCTCATACTCATAATCGCCCGCATAATCGTCATCCTCCTCAGCCGCCGCAGGAGCAGGAGCCAAAGAAGCATCAACAGTAGGTGCAGCAGCACCCGAATTTTGACCAATCTCAATTGGAACGCGCTGTGCCCGTCCCACTTGATTTGGAAGGCGGCGTTGGAGATGTGGTTGATGTTGTTGTAGAGGTGCGACATGTGCAGCCGGTGGTGGTTGGGGAAGACGCTTGAGTAATTCAGTAAACTTGTTATCCAGCTTTGTCTCGAACGACTTCTCCACGGCATCTATCTTCTCCATAGCCTCTTCAAATCTGTTTAGCACATCTCCCACCTGGCCACTCATCATTTGCTGAAATTTATCATGCAACTCCTTGTTCGTCATGTTCTCCCAATCAGTCTCATTGGCGTGTGAACCTGCCATGGTTAGCAGCAATAGAAACACAAAAGAATATGATCCTGCAGACTACTAGAAGTGGTGGTGATGGTGGTGTGTCACAAAACCTTCAAGCGAATCTCAAATTCTTACCAGTTCTTACCCAGCAGCAGGTGGTGATCGGCAACCGTTGTAGTCAAAAACTCTCAAAGCTTGGATATAGCGATTACCAGGGAGAGTCAAACGCACGATGTAGACTTATGTGGAGCTGGGAAGGCTTATAATATGGTAGCAAAATGGTAAGCAATAATCAATTCAGAGATGCAAAGTTGAATAAACGCTCAACGACGGTACTGTGCTGGTCCTAGGCTAGACCGTGCTAGAGACGCGAGCCTAGAACACTAACAAAATCACGGCGCTGCACGTAAACAAGGGAAAAGCACACTCTGGAAGTTTTTTTTTTCGCTCTTGTTTTTTGCGCTCCTCTTTTTTTTTTTGCGAAAAATCACTATAATGGCGAGTGTCTCAAAACTCTTCCCAGGTCAAACTGACAGGACGGGCACAAAATTTTTTGACTATTTTTTTTCGGAAATCAGGGCAGCGACGATGAAAAAGTGCGACAAAAAATCACTATGATGGCGAGTGTCTCAAAACACTACCCGGGGCCTAAAAATAGGATAGGGAAAAATATTTTTGGTTGCCGAAATTTTGGCCTAAAAACTGCCCGGGGGTCTCCAGACTTTTTTTTTTCCGAGACCTACTCAGGCAAGGAAACACGAAACGGAAAATATATGGATCTCTAAAACCAACCGAATATGAAAAGAACTCAGATTGGTGGTGGATATATGGCGGTAGGATATGGCAGCGGTGGTGGTATATGGTAGCGGTAGTGGTATATGGATACGGATCGGTGGTGGTATATAGATACGGATTCAGAGCGGTGGCGGATGATCAATGGTGGTAGATGGCAAGGCGATGATGATGGTGCGGCGGCGGCGTGACAACTTATGACCAGAACTCGAAACTCTAAAAGACTAGACTCTAAGACCAGCAACTTGACACGACGATGCAACCGCAAATTCAACAAAGCAAAAACCCTAAAAAGATTATGCAAAGGCTCAGATTGGTTCGGATATGATGAACTAACCCTAATTTTTTTGTGTGGCTTTTTCGTGGACTGTAGGTATGAAGAACAGACTCGATCTAAACTACGAAAAATTGTAAAATCTCACCGAGCAACCTGGAAATCTCATACCACTTGATAGAGGCAAAGGTGTCCCGTCTTTCGATGAGATGATGGATATCGCTTTGGTGGAAGTCGACTTTGACAATCCGACTACGAACGTGCGAGGACGTCGCGCCTTAGCAATCGCTAAACCAACTCCGAGAGGTTATCGAACACGCCGGAGCACGATCAACCTGACCACGAGGGTATGTTTCCTGCGAGCAAACAAAGAACAAGCAAGAAACTGAGATTGCAATCTGGATATTGCGAACATAAGATGAAATCTTTATTGATCAAGGTGGAGTTCTGTGACGCCTTTGTCTGGTCGCTGAACACAAACGAAGTACGCGAAGTTGCAGCTATGGCGAACTTTTAATCTAAACAAAACCCAAAGTCTAAACGACGCCCTAAGGGCTGTATATATGGAGGAAGAGGGGGGAATTTCGTGGCCCTTGAGGAAGGGGTCCGAAACCAACCCTATCTCTTGTTTCCCCACACATACGGACTCTAAAAACAGCCTATACTTATGTATTTCGAAATTACATGGGCCTGGCCCAATAATAAGGTGACGCAGCACCTAGAATAGCCTCTGGACGAAAGTTATGAAGTAGCATCTTGTATATTTCGTCCAAGGCTTCATGCACGCATTATGGTGGCTTCAACGTCCTGGAATCATCACTTGTAACTCCGTTCTTGTCCCCCATGCGCATGCCATCATCTCCATGCTTGTTCTTGCTCCAATGTTCATCCTTCTCAAAGCTAGGCCCTTCATTTGTAAGCAAAACAAATGTATCCAATTTAGGCAGCATCATATTCTCATGAACATTAGAATCATTACCAAGAAACAAAAGTACCTGGTAATTTAATTGGCGTGCGCGAGCTCTAGTAATTGGTCCAGTATGTATAGCAGCAGGGGCTGTGGGTGTAACAATGGTATTGATGTCCTCATCAAGCACACAAAAAGCAAACGAAAAAGACGAACGGAAGAGGGGCAAAGAAAAGGGTAAATCTTTTCGAAAATCGTTTTAGAAGTGGAGGAGAGGAAAACAAGAGGCGAATGGCGAATAATGTAATGCAAGAGATGAGAGTTTATGATGGGTACTTGGTATGTCTTGACTTGGCGTAGATCTCCCCGGCAACGGCGCTAGAAATTATTCCCGCTACTTCTTGAGCTTGCGTTGGTTTTTCCCTTGAAGAGGAAAGGGTGATGCGGCAAAGTAGAGATAAGTATTTCCCTCAGTTTGAGAACCAAGGTATCAATCCAGTAGGAGACAACGCACAAATCACCAATACCTGCACAAACAATCAAACAACTTGCACCCAACGCGATAAAGGGGTTGTCAAGCCCTTCACGGTTACTTGCAAAAGTGAGATCTGATAGAGATGGATGAAAGATAAAGTAAATATTTTTTGTACTTTTGGTTTATAGATCGGAAAGTAAAAGATTGCAGAATAGTAGATCGGAAACTTATATGATGGAAAATAGACCCGGGGGCCATAGGTTCACTAGAGGCTTCTCTCAAGATAGCAAATAATACGGTGCGTGAACAAATAACTGCCGAGCAATTGATAGAAAAGCGCAAAGTTATGACGATATCTAAGGCAATGATCATGAATATAGGCATCACGTCCGTATCAAGTACACCGAAACGATTCTGCATCTACTACTATTACTCCACACATCGACCGACTCCTGCCTGCATATAGAGTATTAAGTTCATGAAGAACAGAGTAATGCATTAAGTAAGATGACATGATGTAGAGGAATTAACTCAAGCAATATGATGAAAACCCCATATTTTTTATCCTCGATGGCAACACTACAATACGTGCCTTGCTGCCCCTACTATCACTGGGAAAGGACACCACAAGATTAAACCCAACACTAAGCACTTATCCCATTGCAAGAAAAACCAATCTAGTTCGCCAAACCAAACCAATAGTTCGAAGAGAATTACAAAGATATCAAATCATGCATAAAAGAATTCAGAGAAGATTCAAATAATATTCATAGATAAGCTGGTCATAAATCCACAATTCATCGGATCTCGGTAAACACACCGCAAAAGAGTATTACATCGGATAGATCTCCAATAACATCGAGGAGAACATGGTATTGAGAATCAAAGAGAGAGAAGAAGCCATCTAGCTACTAGCTATGGACCCATAGGTCTGTGGTAAACTACTCACGCTTCATCGGAAGGGCAATAGAGTTGATGTAGAAGCCCTCCGTGATCGAATCCCCCTCCGGCAGGGTGCCGAAAAAGATCCCTAGATGGGACCTCACGGGTACAGAAGGTTGCAGCGGTGGAAAAGTGTTTTCGTGGATGCTTCTGGTGGTTTGGGAATATATGTGAATATATAGGCGAAAGAATTAGGTCAGGAGGGTCATGGGGGGGGGGCACAAGACAGGGGGCACACCCTACCCCCCTGGGCGCGCCCTCCACCCTTGTGGCCGCCTCTTGGCTCCTCCAACTTCATCTCCAAGTCTCCTGGGTGTCTTCTAGTCCAAGAAAAATCATCACGGAGGTTTTATTCCGTTTGGACTCTGTTTGGTATTTGTCGCGAGAAACCACGGCTGATGTCTACTACGCAACTTTATTTTTGTAGACACGTGTTGGGCCTCCAAGCGCAGAGTTTTGTAGGACAGTAGCAATTTTCCCACAAGTGGATGACCTAAGGTTTATCAATCCGTGGGAGGCGTAGGATGAAGATAGTCTCTCTCAAACGACCCTACAACCAAATACAAGAAATCTCTTGTGTCCCCAACACACCCAATACAATGGCAAATTGTATAGGTGCACTAGTTCGGCGAAGAGATGGTGATAAAAGTGTAATATGGATGATAGAAATATATTTTTATAATCTGAATAAATAAAAACAGCAAGGTAGAAAATAGTAAACGGGCACAAAAAGGGTATTGCAATGCTTGAAAGTGAGGCCTAGGGTCCGTCTTTCGCTAGTGCAATCTCTCAACAGTGCTAATATAATTGGATCATATAACCACCCCTCAAAGTGCGATGAAGAATCACTCCAAAGTTCCTATCTAGGGGACAACATAAGAAGAAATTAGGTGTAGGGTATGAAACCACCTCGAAGCTATTCTTTCCTATCAATCTATCCAAGAGTTCGTACTAAAATAACACCAAATAATTTCAGATTCGTAATACTCAATCCAACACAAAGAACCTTGAAGAATGCCCCAAGATTTCTACCGGAGAAACAAAAGAAGAGAACGTGCATCAACCGCTATGCATAGATTACCCCAATGTCACCGCCGAAATCCGCGAGTTGAATGCCAAAACACATATCAAGTGAATCAATATGATACCCCATTGTCACCACGAGTATTCATATGCAAGAATATATCAGGTGCTCTCAAATCCATAAAAGTATTCAATCCGATAACAACGAAATCTCAAAGGGAAAAACTCAATTCATCACAACAAGATAGAGAGGGGAAAACACCATATGATCCGACTATATTAAAAAAGCCCGCGATACATCAAGATCGTGACATCTCAAGAACAAGAGAGAGAGAGAGAGAGAGAGAGAGAGACAGAGAGAGAGAGATTAAACACATAGCTAATGGTACAAACCCTCAGCCCCGAGGGTGGACTACTCCCTCCTCATCGTGGTGGCCGCCAGGATGGTGAAGATGGCCACCGGTGATGATTCCCCCCTCCGGCAGGGTGCCGGAATGGGGTCTAGATTGGTTTCTCGTGGCTATAGAACCTTGCGGTGGTGGAACTTCTGATCTAGGTTAACCCAGAGGGTTTTTGGAATATTTGTGAATTTATAAGGTAAAGAGGGGGTGCGGAAGGCCACCGAGCTGGGCACGACCCACTTGGGCGCGCCTGGTGGGTTGTGCCCCCCTCGGGGCACCCCCCAGGTGCTGCTCTGGCCCATTGGTGGTCTTCTGGTCCATAAAAAATCCACAAAAAAGTTTCGCGGTGTTTGGACTCCGTTTGATATTGATTTCCTGCGATGTAAAAAACATGCAAAAACAGCACTGGCACTTGGCACTATGTCAATAGGTTAGTCCCAAAAATTGATATAAAGTTGCTATAAAATGATTGTAAAACATCCAAGAATGATAATATAACAGCATGGAACAATCAAAATTTATAGATACGTTGGAGAAGTATCAACGGCCACCTATGGGACCAAGAGCCCCTTTCTGGTTCAGCGGGGGATGGCACGTTGCACAAAGAGCAGAGGAGCGTGGAACAACACAGAAGAGATCACACGGGTAGTCTTTACCCATGTTCGGACCGCCGTGAGGCGTAAAACCCTACTCCTGCTTTGGTGGATTGATGGTGGAAAAATGGCGGTGAGCACAACACGCTTGCCCAGCAGGATTGCCTCGGGGCGAAAACGGCTACACGCGTATGAGAGCATGAGGGGATGGATTAGACAACCCTTGGGCTTCCTTTTATAGATAAAGGGGTCACCACAGTGGCAAATCAATCATTATGCACGGATTAGATAGGAAACGATGCTATCATACCTAACTCTCTAGGCTGATAGAGCGCATTAAATGTGCCGCTTAACGTCACACCATAGCTCACCCGGCAGGCCCTGCCGGGCTTTTTTGCCCGCTTCGCTCCTGCTTCCTCGATACGTCGTAGGACGGGTGTCGCTTGGACGTATTTTCTATAGGAAGCGGCTGCCATGTGGCGAATAGCGGCCACTAAGCCACTTTGGTGCTTGACACCGCACTGATCGATGATGTGCGCCGTGATGAGGTGCTGCGATGAGGTGGTTCTGCCTTCGTAAGCCCCGGCAGGCCAGCCGGGACGACCCGAAGGCTTGCTTCCGAGGGTAGCCCCATCCTTGCCGGGCTCGCCTGCCCGGCAAGGGAGGTTCTTCCCTTAACAATATCTTGCTTCTCTGGGTAGTCTTGGTCCTCTTGTGCTGCACGCCGGTCCTTTGAAGAGCTGATCCCTTGCGCTCCAATTTGACCTTGGTGTTGCGATCTTGTTCTCGTGCCTGTGCACAGTCTGGGCAACGACCCAGGGTTTGTTGCACCGGCAGTATTCCTTTTCTGCGAAACTCAAAAACACAGAAAAACAGGAACTGGCATTGGGTCCTAGGTTAATAGGTTAGTCCCAAAAATAATGTAAAATAGCATATTAATGCATATAAAACATCCAAAACAGATAATATAATAGCATGGAACAATAAAAAATTATAGATACGTTGGAGACGTATCAACGACATAAGCCAAACCTTCTCAAATTTGTACCGGGGCATGGTGAGGCCATACGATGGCACCATGCCAGTCGTCATGTTTTTGAAGCATGTATTTCATTTTTCTACAATTGAAAAACCAATAAACGGCGTGTTTGTGGTTGACTATTGCCACACATTTCCGTGAAATATCTGCCCATTCCTTGTAAAAGGCATGAGAATTTACTAAATAGCACGATCATGGTTTTCCAGACTGTTCTCGTGCACCTTTTCATGCACCAATTATTTGAATTTGAATTATGTGCATTAATGCCTAGAAAATGCACATAATCCCCTAAATATTGTAAATGAACCCGGAAAAGTGCCAAATTTGAACACGGCAATTTGCAAGGTATATGTTCATCGTAGAAAAAAACTCATGGACAAAGGACAAAGGAAATTTGGATTCCCCTTCAATCTCGATGATTTACTATCGCACACGATTCATCTCCGTCGCCTTTGCGAACCGTGTGTGTTCACCCACACATGCAAAAGGAAAAAGAAAACCCTCGCCCACTTCTTCCCCACCCACTCGCCGCGGACTCCTCCGCAATTCTGCACCTCATTAACTTCTATCATGGCGGCCACCCTAAGCTCGACGGTTGTTGTCGGTAGGCGGAGGTCGCGCGCCAAACGGCACGGGATTTCGCCCCTACCGCTTTCCGCCGCCTATCTGCACTGACATTCTAGACTCTGGTTGATTGGGGTTTTCTGCGGGATTGGGCCGGGAATTTTCCTCACGGAGAAGGTAATCAACTTAGTGAAATATTCACTCATCTCTTATCGCAGTCCATTCGTCGCTGTTAATCAACCGGCGAAAATCGCCGTGGATTCTTTTTTCTTCTAGCTGATTCGTGGGTATTCATTCATGTGTCCAAAGTGCGAGCATAAATCGGGCAAGTGTGGTCGCGGCCAGTCGGAAACGAAGTTCTGTCTCACCATTCCAGATGACTTCAGGGAGAGCTCAGTATGTTCAATCTCAACCTACCTATTTGCATCAAATCTTTGTTACATTATCTATTTTTAATTATATATTTTTGTACTTTGCTTTCATCTATATATTGATCTGTTCTATCAGTTACTCCCATATTTGCCTCTTGCTCTGTTGCTTCAATATATCTAATTTACGATCTTAATTTTCATTTCAAGCAGTACATCCCTTGCTTTGCAAGTAGAAGGAAATCTTGGGCTTTACTTTGTTGATGACTCCATGGATGTCATATTGACAACACAGCATGGATTTACAATGACGGTTAGTGTAAAACTTGATAAAGATGGTCACTCCTATTTTCATGCGGACCTTTGGAAAAAATGTCTAAGTGTTACTGAAAGCTGGCAATAAAATTCTAGTGCGTGCACCACAGCCTAGTCTAATTAACATGGATGTTTACTTCCCCAACGTCATCAGCCGATCAAAGTCTGATCGAAGTTAGTTTTCTTTCAACTTTCTCCATGCTGGCATATTACTTAGCAAAATCGGGGTATTTGTTCTGACTAATTGATCACTATTTAAGCAACAAATTGTGATTTCATTTTCTGACTCCGTTCCTAGGCAGTAACAAATTATATTTACCAATTTATACACACTATATATTGTTCTGCCATGTTCTGATAAATAATACCTTTCCACCTTTTAAGCACGATATGTTGGATGCATAGTGAACGATCTGTATGTTAGTAAGCGTACCAAATTTCACTGGAAGGACTTGAAGCATGTCATAAAATTTGTTGATAATCTGACAGAGATAGCACAGCATATGAACGCTGGATTTTGGATGGCATTAATTATACCTATGGTGCACACATTGAACAAGACCAATTGTGTGCACAAAACGCTGGTACAAAGTCTTATTTTTATGTTGATGCTCATAAACTATATATATCTTCAACGATATGTTACAATTAGTTTTTATTCTACATTTCAATAGAAATTGCTTGCTGTAGCACTTCCTGGATCGATTTCCCGGCGTGGTCGAATTACACTTGTGCCTGCTAATAACACCAAAGTGATTGCAAGGTAGAGCATTTCCCGCAGAAATGGAACCATTCAAATTAACAAGTTCTCGCTTGTTGTGGCAATGCATCCATATTGGAAAATTGGAGACACTGTTCTACTCATGCTCTACCAAGGCACGGGAGGGCTTTTCCTTTTCATTGACGAGATGCCGAGTCACCGTGATCAAGCTGCTTCCAGTGGATAGTTGTGGTTGTTGGCCCTCAGCCTCGTAAAATGTGCTAGCTGTTACTATGTTAAATATGTAGATATGGACCATATGGTTGTTGGCCCTCAGCCTCTTAAAATGTGATAGTTGTTACTATCTTAAGTATGTAGATATGGACCATATGGTTGTCAAAACCGTGTTACGAAGATCCTCCTTTTGTCGAATAGTGTCACCACTATATATATGTTACTCAAATGCTGTTAGCCAAGTTCTTAAATTTTCATGGAAAGTATTAGTATCGTACACAGTTCATTGAGTTTAAGCGTGTGCCCGATGTCCAGAAGGCATTTGCATATTAACTATCCATATTGCAAATTCACACACGTGTTAACATAAGGAAACGTATGTGTAATCATCACACACGAGTACTCGCAGACGCATCGTGTGCGATACTCCTAGCCACCGCAAGCAACTAGTTTGCAATTTTCAAAGTTTTATGTGCACACAGAATCGCACATGAATTAACTGTAGTAACCGTCTGTGTTGTAATTTCTCATTGCAAACAGTTCATCCGAGTCGGTTGTTTCCCGCGTATCACACACATCTTGTTTACATGACTCGTTTGTGTTCTTTTGGCTCATCGCAAACAGTTCATCTATGTGAACTGTATGCCGCATATCACACACATCTTGTTAAGTTGAACCATTTTTGTTGTGTTCCCTAATCGAAAACAGTTTGTCCGACAGAACCGTATGTCATATATCACACACACCTTGATTTGGCTAACTGTTTCTATTGCACACCCTAATAGCAAACAGTTCATCTGAGTGAACTGTATGGCGTATATCGCACACACCTTGATATGGCTGCCTGTTTCTGTTGTTCTGTCTCATCGCAAACCGTTCGGATGGATCAACAGTGCGCCCTTCATCGCACACGCAACTAAAATCGGAACCGTGTTTGATGGCTCCACCATCGCAAACGTTTTGCATCTTTTTTGACGGGTTTTTTACATCACCGTCTGCGATTAATGCATCGCACACAGTTTCGTCAAAGGGTCTCTCACCGTAGTGTCGCATTAGCAGTATCTTGCAGTAATGTGACTTCTTGGGCCTTCTTAGCTTTATTACTGAGCCGCCAACAGTGTAAACCGGCCCCTCCTGGGAGGGTCACACCATGGGGTTATATCCCCAACACCACGGCATATATGTGCCATGTCATGAAACCATGCCAAATTTCATGATTTTTGGGTGAGTTTTGGATTTATGGGGATTTAAAAACCAAGATTCTCAATGTTTCAGGACAACGAGACATTTTGTAATTCATTTCCATTCCTTCAATGAGACCTAAACATGCACCCAAGGACACATGTAAGATTTTCAACCCATTTTGGTGCACTGGAGCATGTGCTTGTAGTTCAAATTTGAATTATGGACATTAGATGCCTAGACAATTAATTAATATATAAAAAGGCCAAACGAACCCTGAATAATTTCAAATTTCACAATGAATCTCCTGTTATTCTGTGTTGCCTGTAGAAAAACAAATACCAGGCGAGAAGAGGCAGTGATTATCATTTCGCCCACAAGAGGGGCATGTTTCCCTATCGGAACCACGAGGCTTATTGCGAGAAGCTCTATGATAGAGGCAAAGGTGTCCCGTCTTTCGATGAGATGATGAATATCACTTTGATGGAAGTCGACTTTGACGATCCGACTACGAACGTGCGAGGACGTTGCGCCTTAGCAATCGCTAAACCAACTCCGAGAGGTTATCGACCACGCCGGAGCACGATCAACCTGACCAGGAGGGTCTGTTTCCTGCGAGCAAACGAAGAACAAGCAAGAAACTGAGATTGCAATCTGGATATTGCGAATATAAGATGAAGGCTTTATTGATCAAGGTGGAGTTCTGTGACGCCTTTGTCTGGTCGCTGAACACAAACGAAGTACACGAAGTTGCAGCTATGGCGAACTTTTAATCTAAACAAAACCCAAAGTCTAGACGACGCCCTAAGGGCTGTATATATGGAGGAAGAGGGGGGAATTTCGTGGCCCTTGAGGAAGGGGTCCGAAACAAACCCTATCTCTTGTTTCCCCACACATACGGACTCTAAAAACAGCCTATACTTATGTATTTCGAAATTACATGGGCCTGGCCCAATAATAAGGTGACGCAGCACCTAGAATAGCCTCTGGACGAAAGTTATGAAGTAGCACCTTGTATATTTCGTCCAAGGCTTCATGCACGCATTATGGTGGCTTCAACGTCTTGAAATCATCACTTGTAACTCCGTTCTTGTTCCCCATGCGCATGCCATCATCTCCATGCTTGTTCTTGCTCCAATGTTCATCCTTCTCAAAGCTAGGCCCTTCATTTGTAAGCAAAACAAATGTATCCAATTTAGGCAGCATCATATTCTCATGAACATTAGAATCATTACCAAGAAGCGAAAGTACCTGGTAATTTAATTGGCGTGCGCGAGCTCTAGTAATTGGTCCAGTATGTATAGCAGCAGGGGCTGTGGGTGTAACAATGGTATTGATGTCCTCATCATCCTCCCCTTCTTGAAATGAAGTCATCCTCGACGGAAGCTCATCTTCCTCACCCAAATAAGGCTTCAAATCTGCAATGTTAAAAGTGGGACTAACCCCAAAATCTGCAGGCAGCTCAAGTTTATATGCATTATCATTTATTTTCTCTAACACCTTAAAAGGACCATCAGCACGTGGCATTAGCTTTGATTTGCGCAAATCAGGAAATCTATCCTTACGCAAATGTAACCAAACAAGATCTCCAGGTGCAAACACAACATGTTTTCTACCCTTATCTCCAGCACGTTTATATTTAGCATTCATACGCGCAATGTTTTCCTTAGTTAACTCATGCATTTTTAAGATCAATTCAGCACGTTGTTTAGCATCAAAATTAACCTTCTCCGAAGATGGAAGAGGCAACAAATCAATAGGTGCACGAGGTAGGAAACCATACACAATTTCAAAAGGGCACATCTTAGTAGTAGAATGCAATGAACGATTATAAGCAAACTCAATATGAGGCAAGCATTCTTCCCACATTTTCTTATTATTCATCAAAACAGCCCTAAGCATAGTAGACAATGTTCTATTGACTACTTCAGTTTGTCCATCAGTTTGGGGGTGACAAGTAGTACTAAAAAGCAGTTTAGTCCCCAACTTAGCCCATAAACATCTCCAAAAGTGGCTAAGAAATTTAGTATCACGATCGGAAACAATAGTATTTGGCACACCATGCAAGCGAATAATTTCACGAAAGAACAAATCAGCAACATTAACAGCATCATCGCTTTTATGACATGGTATAAAGTGTGCCATTTTCGAGAATCTATCCACGACAACAAATATGCTATCCCTCCCCTTCTTTGTTCGAGGTAAACCTAAAGCAAAGTCCATAGATATATCCTCCCAAGGAACACTAGGTACAGGCAAAGGCATATATAAACCATGAGGATTGAGTCGTGACTTAGCTTTTTGACATGTAGTGCAGCGAGCAACAAAATGCTCAACATCCCGTCTCATCTTTGGCCAAAAGAAATGTGTAGCAAGTACGTCCTCCGTCTTCTTCACGCCAAAGTGTCCCATTAATCCTCCTCCATGCGCCTCCTGCAACAACAAAAGACGAAGAGAGCTAGCTGGAATGCATAGCTTGTTAGCACGGAACACAAATCCATCATTAACGACAAACTTGTTCCAGGTTCTTCCTTCTTTACAATTCTGCAATACATCTTTAAAATCAGCATCATGCACATATTGATCTTTGATGGTCTCCAAACCAAATATTTTGAAGTCAAGTTGTGAAAGCATAGTATAGCGACGAGACAATGCATCAGCAATAACATTTTCTTTACCCTTTTGTGTTTAATGACATAAGGGAAAGTTTCAATGAATTCAACCCATTTAGCATGTCTACGATTCAGTTTAGCTTGACTTTTAATATGTTTCAAAGATTCATGATCAGAATGTATAACAAATTCTTTGGGCCATAAATAATGTTGCCATGTTTCTAAAGTCCGAACAAGAGCATATAGTTCTTTATCATAAGTAAATAATTCAGACTAGGCCCACTCAATTTTTCAGACAAGTATGCAACAGGTTTGCCATCTTGTAATAACACACCTCCTAATCCAATTCCACTAGCATCACATTCAAGCTCAAAAGTCTTATTAAAATTAGGAAGTTGGAGTAAAGGAGCATGTGTCAACTTATCTTTCAATACCGTGAAGGCTTCTTCCTGTGCGGTACCCCAAACAAAAGGCACATCCTTCTTTGTAAGCTCGTTGAGAGGTGCAGCAATGGTGCTAAAATCTCTCACAAAACGCCTATAGAAACCAGCGAGTCCAAGAAAACTCCGCACTTGTGTGACCGTTTTGGGCTGCGGCCAACTCTCAATAGCTTCAATCTTGGCTTTATCAACTTCAATTCCCTGTGGAGTAACAACATAGCCAAGAAAAGATACTCGGTCGGTGCAAAAGGTGCACTTCCCAAGGTTACCAAACAAACGTGCATCACGTAGAGCAATAAAAACAGCACGTAAATGTTCCAAATGTTCTTCCAAAGATTTGCTATAAATCAGTATATCATCAAAATAGACCACCACAAATCGTCCAATGATAGCACGTAAAACTTCGTTCATTAGTCTCATGAAAGTACTAGGTGCATTAGTTAACCCAAAAGGCATGACTAACCACTCATATAAACCAAACTTAGTTTTAAATGCAGTTTTCCATTCATCTCCCAATTTCATACGAATTTGATGGTATCCACTACGCAAATCAACTTTGGAGAATATTGTAGAGCCACTCAATTCATCAAGCATATCATCGAGCCTAGGAATAGGATGACGATAACGAATAGTAATATTATTAATGCCTCTACAATCAACACACATACGCGACGTACCATCCTTTTTAGGCACGAGTATAATAGGAACAGCACAAGGACTAAGAGATTCGCGTATATAACCTTTGTCGAGCAGCTCCTGTACTTGACGCATAATCTCCTTCGTCTCCTCTGGATTGGTACGGTATGGTGCACGGTTGGGTAGCGATGCACCGGGAATTAAGTCAATTTGATGCTCAATCCCTCGAATAGGTGGTAATCCCAGTGGCACGTCTTGTGGGAAGACGTCAGCGAACTCCTGCAAAATGTGAGTGACAGCAGGGGGCAAAGAGGAAGGCACGTCCTCGAATGAAAATAATGCCTCTTTGCACACAAAAGCATAGCAAACAGATTTGCTGAAATCTAGTTCATCAATATCAGATTTTGTGGCAAGCAAACATGCACTTTTCAATTTAATTTCAGAAACAACACTAGATGGTTTATTATTAGGTTTCATTTGTTGCTCAAATTCCTTTGCCACAATCTGATTTTCACTCTTATTTTTCTCCTGTTTTGCTTTATTAGCTCTATTAATGTCATCTTTCAAAATGGAATCAGGAGTCATAGGAAGCAAAGTAATATTTTTATCCTTATGAACAAGAGTATACTGATTGTGTCTACCATGGTGTACA
This sequence comes from Triticum aestivum, assembly GCF_018294505.1. Classification (NCBI taxonomy): domain Eukaryota; kingdom Viridiplantae; phylum Streptophyta; class Magnoliopsida; order Poales; family Poaceae; genus Triticum; species Triticum aestivum. Next base: position 242,296,501 of record NC_057802.1, on the reverse strand, counting down.
GAATTTTTATCAAATTGCCATGGTCTACCTAGTAATAAGGAACATGCTTGCATGGGTACCACATCACAATCAACATAATCAGCATATGTAGAGATACTAAAATGCACACGAACAGTACGTGTTACCTTAACCTTGCCGCTGTTGTTGAACCATTGGATGTAGTAAGGATGTGGATGTGGTCTTGTGGTGAGAGATAGCTTCTCCACCATCTCCATGCTAGCCAAGTTGTTACAGCTCCCTCCATCTATGATGACGCGAACAGAACGTTCCTTCACAACTCCCTTTGTATGGAACAAATTATGCCTCTGATTTTGCTCTGCTTGTGTGACCTGCACACTCAAAACACGTTGAGCAACTAAACATTCATACCTGTCAGCATCTTCAGGAGCCATGTATTGCGTCTCATTTTCAGAATCATCTCCACCATGTTCTTCACGGGTAATAAGAGCCAAAGTCTCCTCATCATAGTCACTAGCGGACTCATACCCACCATCCTCAGTAGCAATCATTACACGCTGAGATTTGCATTCTCTCGCAAAATGTCCTCTTCCCTTACAACGACGACAAATAATATCACTTGTGTGCCCTGTCGATGCCATGGAAGAAGAAGAGCTCTGCGCAGGCCCGGCAGCTGTGCTCTTGGCAGAGAGTGGTGGTGGTTGTGCCTGCTTTCTTGTATCACGGCTGGAGGTGGCACCTGATGGAGGTGATGGTGAAGTGGAAGTAGAAGATGCACGCGGTGTCCATGATGAAGGTCGACCTGCAGAAAAGTTAGTTCGCGCCAATGGCTGTCGATCCTGCACTTCACGTTCAGCTTTACAAGCAAGATGGAATAAACGAGTGATATTATTATAATCCTTATACTCTAGAATGGTCTGAATCTCTTTATTTAATCCACCCATAAAACGTGCAAGCATAGCTTCATTCTCCTCAACAATACCACATCTAATCATGCCAGTTTGTAATTCCTGATAATATTCTTCTACAGAATTTTTCCCTTGTCTTAAACGCTGCAATTTTTGAAGTAATTCACGTTGATAATATGGTGGAACCCAACGAGTACGCATAGCAGTTTTCAAAGCAGCCCAAGTAGCTGGAACAAGATATAATCTACAATGTTCAGACCACCAAACACATGCAAAGCTAGTGAAAGCACAAACAGCAGCAGGAACACGTCTGTCCTCAGGATATTGTAAACATGTAAATCGTTGTTCAGTTTCTAACTCCCAAGTAAGATATATATCAGGAACATATCTACCCTCAAATGGTGGAATATTCAATTTCAGTTTAGGGAGATGGTCATGATCTCGTACCTGAGGTGGTGGTGCCGGCCTACCGTTGCGAATATATACCTGAGGTCGACCTGCTGGTGGTGGTGCTGGTGGCTGCACGTAGTTCTGATTTTGATCAACCTCATCCTCATAATCGCCCGCATAATCGTCATCCTCCTCAGCCGCCGCAGGAGCAGGAGCCAAAGAAGCATCAACAGTAGGTGCAGCAGCACCCGAATTTTGACCAATCTCAATTGGAACGCGCAGTGCCCGTCCCACTTGATTTGGAAGGCGGCGTTGGAGATGTGGTTGTTGTTGTTGTAGAGGTGCGACATGTGCAGCCGGTGGTGGTGGGGAAGACGCTTGAGTAATTCAGTAAACTTGTTATCCAGCTTTGTCTCAAACGACTTCTCCACGGCATCTATCTTCTCCATAGCCTCTCCAAATCTGTTTAGCACATCTCCCACCTGGCCACTCATCATTTGCTGAAATTTATCATGCAACTCCTTGTTCGTCATGTTCTCCCAATCAGTCTCATCGGCTTGTGAACCTGCCATGGTTAGCAGCAATAGAAACACAAAAGAATATTATCCTGCAGACTACTAGAAGTGGTGGTGATGGTGGTGTGTCACAAAACCTTCAAGCGAATCTCAAATTCTTACCAGTTCTTACCCAGCAGCAGGTGGTGATCGGCAACCGTTGTAGTCAAAAACTCTCAAAGCTTGGATATAGCAATTACCAGGGACAGTCAAACGCACGATGTAGACTTATGTGGAGCTGGGAAGGCTTATAATATGGTAGCAAAAATGGTAAGCAATAATCAATTCAGAGATGCAAAGTTGAATAAACGCTCAACGACGGTACTGTGCTGGTCCTAGGCTAGACCGTGCTAGAGACGCGAGCCTAGAACACTAACAAAATCACGGCGCTGCACGTAAACAAGGGAAAAGCACACTCTGGAATTTTTTTTTGCGCTCTTCTTTTTTGTTTTTTGCGCTCTTCTTTTTTTTTTTGCGAAAAATCACTATAATGGCGAGTGTCTCAAAACTCTTCCCAGGTCAAACTGACAGGATGGGCACAAAACTTTTTGACTATTTTTTTTCCGGAAATCAGGGCAGCGACGACGAAAAAGTGCGACAAAAAAATCACTATGATGGCGAGTGTCTCAAAACACTACCCGGGGCCTAAAAATAGGATAGGGAAAAAATATTTTTGGTTGCCGAAATTTTGGCCTAAAAACTGCCCGGGGGTCTCCAGACTCTTTTTTTTTCGAGACCTACTCAGGCAAGGAAACACGAAACGGAAAATATATGGATCTCTAAAACCAACCGAATATGAAAAGAACTCGGATTGGTGGTGGATATATGGCGGTAGGATATGGCAGCGGTGGTGGTATATGGTAGCGGTAGTGGTATATGGATACGGATCGGTGGTGGTATATGGATACGGATTGGTGGTGGTATATGGATACGGATTGGTGGTGGTATATAGATACGGATTCAGAGCGGTGGCGGATAAGCAATGGTGGTAGATGGCAAGGCGATGATGATGGTGCGGCGGCGACGTGACAACTTATGACCAGAACTCGAAACTCTAAAAGACTAGACTCTAAGACCAGCAACTTGACACGACGATGCAACCGCAAATTCAACAAAGCAAAAACCCTAAAAAGATTATGCAAAGGCTCAGATTGGTTCGGATATGATGAACTAACCCTAATTTTTTTTGTGGCTTTTTCGTGGACTGTAGGTATGAAGAACAGACTCGATCTAAACTACGAAAAGCTGTAAAATCTCACCGAGCAACCTGGAAATCTGATACCACTTGATAGAGGCAAAGGTGTCCCGTCTTTCGATGAGATGATGAATATCGCTTTGATGGAAGTCGACTTTGACGATCCGACTACGAACGTGCGAGGACGTCGCGCCTTAGCAATCGCTAAACCAACTCCGAGAGGTTATCGACCACGCCGGAGCACGATCAACCTGACCACGAGGGTATGTTTCCTGCGAGCAAACGAAGAACAAGCAAGAAACTGAGATTGCAATCTGGATATTGCGAATATAAGATGAAGGCTTTATTGATCAAGGTGGAGTTCTGTGACGCCTTTGTCTGGTCGCTGAACACAAACGAACTACGCGAAGTTGCAGCTATGGCGAACTTTTAATCTAAACAAAACCCAAAGTCTAAACGACGCCCTAAGGGCTGTATATATGGAGGAAGAGGGGGGAATTTCGTGGCCCTTGAGGAAGGGGTCCGAAACCAACCCTATCTCTTGTTTCCCCACACATACGGACTCTAAAAACAGCCTATACTTATGTATTTCGAAATTACATGGGCCTGGCCCAATAATAAGGTGACGCGGCACCTAGAATAGCCTGTGGACGAAAGTTATGAAGTAGCATCTTGTATATTTCGTCCAAGGCTTCATGCACGCATTATGGTGGCTTCAACGTCCTGAAATCATCACTTGTAACTCCGTTCTTGTTCCCCATGCGCATGCCATCATCTCCATGCTTGTTCTTGCTCCAATGTTCATCCTTCTCAAAGCTAGGCCCTTCATTTGTAAGCAAAACAAATGTATCCAATTTAGGCAGCATCATATTCTCATGAACATTAGAATCATTACCAAGAAACGAAAGTACCTGGTAATTTAATTGGCGTGCGCGAGCTCTAGTAATTGGTCCAGTATGTATAGCAGCAGGGCCTGTGGGTGTAACAATGGTATTGATGTCCTCATCACTCTAGTTTCTAAGTGGCTTGCAATAAAGCTTGCCCCAGATTGGATAATTTTTTCACCACGACATATATATGCCATGTCGTGACACCATGCCAAGTTTCATGATTTTTTGGTGAGTTCCTTATTTTGATCGTTTAGAGGGCGATCGCGGAGTCACTGAATGAAGTCCGACAAAGAACAAGAAGAAAAAGACACAAGGAATTTGTCCAATAGTAACAAATGGTGAAGCCCAGGAATCAATAAAAAAACAAGTGCTAAGTTTCATTCCAGTGGATTTATGGGGATCTAAAAACCGAGATTCCCAATGTTTGAGGCCGAGTCAGGACGCCGAGATGGTTATTATTCATTCCCATTCCTTGCATGGGACCTAAACATGCACCCAAAGACACATGTATGATTTTTCTAGCCATTTTGGTGCATCGAAGCATGTATTTGTAGTTCAGATTTGAATTATGGACATTAAATGCCTAGAAAACTCAATTAATGTATAAAAAAGGCCAAATGAACCTTGAATAATTTCAAATTTCAGAATGAATCTCCTGTTGTTCCATGTTGCCTGTAGAAAAAAATACAAGGCGAGAAGAGGCAGCGATTATCGTTTCGCCCACAAGAGGGGACACGTTTCCCTATCAGAACCACGAGGCTTCTTGAGAGAAGCTCCGGTTTGTAAGAGGCTTGTAATAAAACTTGCCCCAAATTGGAATTTTTTTTACCATGACATATATGTGCCATGTCGTGACACCATGCCAAGTTTCACAATTTTCGGGTGAGTTTTGGTTTTACGGGGATTTTGAAACCAAGATTCTCAATGTTTGAGGCCGAGCGAGACGCCGAGACGGTTGTAATTCATTCACGTTCTTTGCATGGGACCTAAAAATGCATCCAATGACACATGTGTGATTTTTGTAGCCATTTTGGTGCATCGGAGCATGTATTTGTAATTAAAACTTGAATTATGCACATTAAATTAATGCTTAGAACACTCAATTATACTTTGTAAAAAAGGCCAAATGAACCCTGAATATTTAAAGCAGTTTTGGTCAACAGTCTGGCACCCATGGGTAAGTACTATGCGCACGCGTCGTGCTAGCTCGCGCTTCCTTCTTTATTAACTTTTCCATATTAATGGTGTTATATATCCAAACATGCTATGATAGGGGCGAGGGTGTCCCGATCTTTCGATGAGATGATAACTATCGATTTGGTGGAGTCGACTTTGACGATCTGACTACAAACGTGCACGACGTTGCGCCTTATCAATCGCTAAACCAATCTCCTGAGGTTACTGACGATGCCGGAAGCACGATCAGCCTGACCACGAAGGTCTATTCCTGCAAGCAATCGAAGAACGAGCAAGAATATGATAATGCAATCTGAATATTGCGAATATATATGAAGTATTGATAGTGGTGGGAATCCGTAAGCGGTCTTGGTCTGGTCGTTGGACACAAACGAGGTACACGAAGTTGCAATGGCTAACTTTTAACTAAACAAATTCCCAAGGAAAAAGCTACTACATGGATCTACTTATATAGGAACAAGGGGTGGCGGCCAAGGAGGTGGGAGGACGTCCCAAGGCAGCCTAAAACCAACCCTAGGTCGTACAAGGCACATGGGCCCAAGTGGAGGTGATGCAACACCTTTGGACTTGTAGTTTGACTCGGATTCTGGTGCAACGTCAGATTGTTTCGACCATAACTCAATGCTCCAGACGAATTTAAAGGCGAATCCAATTGTGTTGGAAAGAGCACGAAATCTAGTTTCCAACAAAAAAAATCACCCAATTCGGAGTCCGTATGAAAAAGTTGTTGGCGTTTTGAGTCAGGTATGTCTGTGCAGTCCGAATCTGAATCCAGAGCGTGAGAGACTTGGACTCTATCTTCTCTTGGGCCAAAAGTGACGTGAGAGAACTTTTTGAACAGCAAGTAAACATCTCTTTCTCCCTTATCTTCATATGTGGATTGCACAAATGTCTCATACACCTGCAATTAGACAAAACACAAAAGTGTGTGAAGTATTTTTGTTCTGTATAACATAAATAGATTATTGAATAGTTTGCACTAGAAATCACCTGACAAATATGCATATATGCAATATTTTTGGTCGTATCAAAGGTAGTCATGTCCTCATCATCCTCCCCTTCTTGAAAACAAAGCCGTCCTCGGCGTTGCTTAATCTGAAATGTGGCTAACAAAAGAGACAAGGTGTACATGTTGTATATGTATATGTCATCCATTTTTACTTTCCTCTGTTTTTGCACATATGGCACATGTATACATGAGTAACCTTCATAGTTGATAAAATCTAAAGCCAAAATATTATCACAAGAAGTAGAAGGCATGAAAATATTGCAACTCAGTTTGCACATATAAGCGAAGCTCTTATTCTTTTCAAAAGGTTGACAATGTTCATCATTAAACCATCCCAACATTGGTGAATAAACCTTACTTGCATCAAATTTACATGCTACAACATGCTTAAATAAGCAAACATGCAATAAGTCATTGGACACAGAATCATCACCAAGATTAGAGGTCATATCAAAATGATTAAACATTGGTTCTTTTGCATCAACAGTTAATTCATTGGGTTCACTCAAAATTGTTTGATCACATGGCAAAGTCAAATCATCAACGTAGTCCTCTAAAGTAGCTGGTGTGATCAAAGTAGTGGGTAGCTCACCGCATGGTGCACTTAAATTGACAAGACATTCATCATACTCATGTGGAGGTGGAAGATCAGTACATTTGTCATTACCTCTTATGATCAACTCAGATGATGTAGGCACTCTCGGTGATGATGTGTCACATGGTGGAGGTGATGTAGTCCTCACATCAATGGATGTGGTTGTCATAGTATGCCTAGTAGTTGAACGGACAACCGTATCAACTCTTGGAATATGCATCTCGCGCTTGTTCTCCTTGTGGGCAACACGTCGTTTTATTTCCTGTTCAGCTTTGCAAGCAAGATGAAACAAATGGTCCATAGGATAACACTCTTCATGTATTAGTATCTCCTGAATGTCACGATTTAATCCTCCCCAAAATCTATCCATAAAATCTTCTTCACTTTCTTCTAAAGAGGAATGCAGCAAGGTAGTTTGTAAAGTATCATAATATTTCGTTACGGTGTCACTACCTTGTTTTAAATGTTGCAACTTTGTAATCATGTCACGAGTATAATAAGCGGGAACGAATGTATGTCGCATGGCAAGTTTCAAATCATCCCAAGTAGTAGGTATATCATTAGGGTGTAACCGACAATATTCACTCCACCAAACTACAGCATAACCAGTGAAAGAACCAACCGCAAACTTAACTTTTTTACGTACATCAAAATTATTGGAAGCAAATATATTATTTAGGTCAAACTCCCATTCAATATATAAAGCAGGTCTAAAACGGCCATTAAATGGTGGTATAGAAACATTAACCTGATCATGTGCATTTGGATGTTTGTGCACCTCTCGTGACGGTTGTGGTATTTGCATAGGTGATGGCACATCTCCCACGATCGACAAACCCCATGAATTGACTCTAGATCCTGTCATGATTAGTAGAAACAAGAAACAAAATTCAAGAATAATGTTCCTATGAACTACTAGGATGTGGTGGTAAAGCACTCACAGTAAAGCAAATATCAATATCTTACAAGTTCTTACCAAGCAGCAGGTGGTGACAGGCAACCAGCGGTGTCAAATAACTCCAAAGATTGAGTAAAGCGATTGCCAGGGGAATGATAGAGGCAAAGGTGTCCCGTCTTTCGATGAGATGATGGATATCGCTTTGGTGGAAGTCGACTTTGACGATCCGACTACGAACGTGCGAGGACGTCGCGCCTTAGCAATCGCTAAACCAACTACGAGAGGTTATCGACCACGCCGGAGCACGATCAACCTGACCACGAGGGTCTGTTTCCTGCGAGCAAACGAAGAACAAGCAAGAAACTGAGATTGCAATCTGGATATTGCGAATATAAGATGAAAGCATTATTGATCAAGGTGGAGTTCTGTGACGCCTTTGTCTGGTCGCTGAACACAAACGAAGTACGCGAAGTTGCAGCTATGGCGAACTTTTAATCTAAACAAAACCCAAGCAAAAAGGTACTAGATGGATCTACTTATATAGGAGCAAGGGGTGGCGGCCAAGGAGGTGGGAGGACGTCCCAAGACAGCCTAAAACCAACCCTAGGTCGTACAAGGCTCATGGGCCCAAGTGGAGGTGATGCAACACCTTTGGACTTGTAGTTTGACTCGGATTCTGGTGCAACGTCAGATTGTTTGGACCATAACTCAATGCTCCGGACGAATTTAAAGGTGAATCCAATTGGGTTGGAAAGAGCACGAAATCTAGTTTCCAACAAAAAAAGAATCACCCAATTCGGAGTCCGTATGAAAAAGTTGTTGGCGTTTTGAGTCAGGTATGTCTGTGCAGTCCGAATCTGAATCCAGAACGTGAGAGACTTGGACTCTATCTTCTCTTGGCCCAAAAGTGACGTGAGAGGACTTTTTGAACAGAACCTAAACTTCTCCTTTTGCCTTATCTTCATATGTGGATTGTACAAATGTCCCATACACCTGCAATTAGACAAAACACAAAAGTGTGTGAAGTATTTTTGTTCTGGATAACATAAATAGATTATTGAATAGTTTGCACTAGAAATCACCTGGCAAATATGCATGTATGCAATATTTTTGGTCGTATCCAAGGTAGTCATGTCCTCATCATCCTCCCCTTCTTGAAAACAAAGCCGTCCTCGGCGTTGCTTAATCTGAAATATGGCTAACAAAAGAGACAAGGTGTACATGTTGTATATGTATATGTCATCCATTTTTACTTCCCGTGGATTTTGCACATATGACACATGTATACATGAGTAACTTTCATAGTTAATAAAATATAAAGCCAAAATATTATCACAAGAAGTAGAAGGCATGAAAGTATTGCAACTCAGTTTGCACATATAAGTGAAGCTCTTATTCATATGAAAAGATTGACAATATTCATCATTAAACCATCCCAACATTGATGAACCATCACCAAGATTAGAGGTCATATCAAAATGATTAAACATTGGCACAATTATTTTCAAACATATTTGATCCAAATCTGATTTATTCCCTGATTCACTTGATTCTTTTGCATCGATAGTTAATTCAATGGGCTCACTCAAAATTGTTTGATCACATGGCAAAGTCAAATCATCAACATAGTCCTCTAAGGTAGCTGGTGTGATCAAAGTAGTGGGTAGCTCACCGCATGGTGCACTTAAATTGACAAGACATTCATCATACTCATGTGGAAGTGGAAGATTAGTACCTTTGTCATTAGCTCTTATGATCAACTCAGATGAGGTAGGCACTCTCGGTGATGATGTGTCACATGGTGGAGGTGATGTAGTCCTCACAACAACGGATGTGGTTGTCATAGTATGCTTAGTAGTTGAAGGGACAACCGTATCAACTCTTGGAATGTGCATCTCGCACTTGTTCTCCTTGTGCGCAACACGTCGTTTTATTTCCTGTTCAGCTTTGCAAGCAAGATGAAACAAATGGTCCATAGGATAACACTCTTCATGTATTAGTATCTCCTGAATGTCACGATTTAATCCTCCCCAAAATCTATCCATAAAATCTTCTTCACTTTCTTCTAAAGAGGAATGCAGCAAGGTAGTTTGTAAAGTATCATAATATTTCGTTACGGTGTCACTACCTTGTTTTAAATGTTGCAACTTTGTAATCATGTCACGAGTATAATAAGCGGGAACGAATGTATGTCGCATGGCAAGTTTCAAATCATCCCAAGTAGTAGGTATATCATTAGGGTGTAACCGACAATATTCACTCCACCAAACTACAGCATAACCAGTGAAAGAACCAACCGCAACCTTAACTTTTTTACGTACATCAAAATTATTGGAAGCAAATATATTATTTAGGTCAAACACCCATTCAATATATAAAGCAGGTCTAAAACAGCCATTAAATGATGGTATAGAAACATTAACCTGATCATGTGCATTTGGATGTTTGTGCACCTCTCGTGACGGTTGTGGTATTTGCATAGGTGATGGCACATCTCCCACGATCAACAAACCCCATGAATTGACTCTAGATCCTGTCATGATTAGTAGAAACAAGAAACAAAATTCAAGAATAATGTTCCTATGAACTACTAGGATGTGGTGGTAAAGCGCTCACAGTAAAGCAAATATCAATATCTTACAAGTTCTTACCAAGCAGCAGGTGGTGACAGGCAACCAGCGGTGTCAAATAACTCCAAAGATTGAGTAAAGCGATTGCCAGGGGAACGTACGTATACACGGTGTAGAAATATGTGGAGCTGGGTTGGCTATATATGGTAGCAAAATATTAGCAATAATCAATTCAGAGATGCAATGTTGAATAAACGCTCAACGACGGTACTGTGCTGGTCCTAGGCTAGACCGGACTAGAGACGCGAGCCTAGAACACTAATGAGGTCACGGCGTAGCACAACTAGCATCAATGAAGGATACTAAGTAGCTCTGGACAGCAAGATATAAGTGAAGATCACAACGGCAGTAAAGATAATGATGAAAAACAACTGCCAAGCAGAATATACAACAACTCTCTCCAACATTCCTCTTGAAAAGTTTGTGCCAATTTTCTGATAATTTTTTTCGAAGAATGCTACTAACTCAAGCTTTCCAATGCAAAAAGAATCACTCAATTCCGAGTTGATATGAGGAGTCAAAGAATTCTGAAACTGGCTTGAAAAACTGGAATAAGCTGTGTCCGCGAACTTCCGAGGGCAAAAAGACCTATTTAGAAGACGATTTTGAGGTATCAAATATTGAACTAGTCTCTGCAACTATTTAGATGCGGCTCGTCGCTAGCTTTCATTTGAGTACTCGCGGAGCCAAAACGGACTTCGTATGAGGAAGTTATGCCTGGTTTACTAAACAGTGCACAAAACAGATTCCAATCCGAATTCAACTACGAGATTGAGTCTAGATAGATCCGAATTTTGTTTTTTTTTCTTCTCTTTTTTTTTCTCACACTTTTTTTCTTTTTCTTTCTCTCTTTTTTTTCTGAACTTTTTTTCTCTCTCTTTTTTCTTTTTTTTCTCTCCCTCTTTCCAAAACAAAATAGATAAGATGCAGATTGGATCAAGCGAAGATGTGAACAACCTCAACTATGATGAAGACAATGAACGGTGGGTAGCACGTGGTGGAAAGTGATGAATGGGATGGTGGACAGCGGAAAGAATAATGATGCAGCGGCGGCGTGACTAATGTGAACAGAACTCGAAACTCTAAAGGAACTAGACACTAAGACCAGCAACTCGACACGACGATGCAACCGATAATTCAATAATGCAAACAATGAAAAGAAAACTGCAAAGGCTCAGACTGGCTTGGACAAAGGATGAATAGATCTAACTTTTTTGTGGCTTTTTTTGGACAATAGGTAAGAAAATAAATCTAACCTAGGGATAACTGGAAATTCTCACCGAGCAACCTTAAAACTGATACCACTTGATAGGGGCGAGGGTGTCCCGATCTTTCGATGAGATGATAACTATCTATTTGGTGGAGTCGACTTTGACGATCCGACTACAAACGTGCACGACGTTGCGCCTTATCAATCGCTAAACCAATCTCCTGAGGTTACTGACGATGCCGGAAGCACGATCAGCCTGACCACGAAAGTCTATTCCTGCAAGCAATCGAAGAACGAGCAAGAATATGATAATGCAATCTGAATATTGTGAATATATATGAAGTATTGATAGTGGTGGGAATCCGTAAGCGGTCTTGGTCTGGTCGTTGGACACAAACGAAGTACACGAAGTTGCAATGGCTAACTTTTAACTAAACAAATTCCCAAGGAAAAAGCTACTAGATGGATCTACTTATATAGGAACAAGGGGTGGCGGCCAAGGAGGTGGGAGGACGTCCCAAGGCAGCCTAAAACCAACCCTAGGTCATACAAGGCACATGGGCCCAAGTGGAGGTGATGCAACACCTTTGGACTTGTAGTTTGCCTCGGATTCTGGTGCAACGTCAGATTGTTTCGACCATAACTCAATGCTCCGGACGAATTTAAAGGTGAATCCAATTGTGTTGGAAAGAGCACGAAATCTAGTTTCCAACAAAAAAAAATCACCCAATTCGGAGTCCGTATGAAAAAGTTGTTGGCGTTTTGAGTCAGGTATGTCTGTGCAGTCCGAATCTGAATCCAGAACGTGAGAGACTTGGACTCTATCTTCTCTTGGGCCAAAAGTGACGTGAGAGAACTTTTTGAACAGCAAGTAAACATCTCTTTCTCCCTTATCTTCATATGTGGATTGCACAAATGTCTCATACACCTGCAATTAGACAAAACACAAAAGTGTGTGAAGTATTTTTGTTCTGTATAACATAAATAGATTATTGAATAGTTTGCACTAGAAATCACCTGACAAATATGCATATATGCAATATTTTTGGTCGTATCAAAGGTAGTCATGTCCTCATCATGCTACCATTTCCTGCCACTGCTCCCATCGGTTTCCCGCTGCCAGTGCCAGTGTTCATAGAAGGCTAGGCGGCGATACACCAGCCATGTAAATATTGCACACAGTTTCTAAAAGCACAAACGTGTGTGATAGTAGGGAGTAGGTCCCACACGGTGACCAGCGTGAAATGCCTTAAGGGCAAGGAGGCAACTCTTATCAGCAAGGGGCGGCTTCCCATCCACTAGCCAAGTCAAATAGAATGCAGAAGTTAAGGGTGCTGGGGCTGGAGGAGTCTAAGGATGGGTGACCTGGTGGTAAGTTGCATGTCTGAAGCTTCATTTAAGGGCCATGATACGGTCATTACAAACATTTAACATCTAAATATGTGTCTGTAGTGAGCTATTATGTCGATTATATAAACCTTGGGATCCTTGTTTTGGTAATTTGTAGAATGATGTTTTTTCCTTATGTCTTGTTCTCAAAATCGAAGAATGATCGAGATATGTAGGCCCACACAATCAATCCCTTTAACCCAACGTACGAGAATGTTTTGACCATGACTGCTTCCTCATCTAACCATTTGACCCAACATACGAGAAGGGTTTGAGTATGACAGTTACCTCTTGCTCTGTTTGCCATGTTAGACCAAATCAACTTTGAGCACATGCGTTGGATGATACCCTCCCCCCACCCCGCCTCGAAGTTGGGGAACTGGCATCATACGTCTTGAAACTAGCTTGGGCTTATAGTTTTCGGTTTCTAATGTAGTTGGTGCCCCATCGAAGTTGTGCATTGGGGATTTGAATAGATCATACACCACCAATACATATTTTTGGGCCGTATGTAGGGTATAGGGGGTCTTCTAATCGACCCCGTCTCCCTTGTGCGGTTTTAGGTGATACGCTTATCTATGGGATCCCCGGGGTCTATATATATCATCCCTTTGAGTGATAACGAGGGGGGTTTGGTGATGTAGGGTGGAACCCTATACGGCCGATCTTTCACGAAAGGAGCGGATCCCAATGATGAACACGAAGAACACGAGGGAAAACACGAGGGAAAACACGAGAGAATCACTCAAACCAACAAGATTCGATTACACATGTGCTAGATCCTCGAAACACGAGAGGAGATACAAGATCCACGATCAACAAAGGACGATACCCAACGATGAACACGAAGAACACGAGGGGAACCACGAGGGAAAACACGAGAGAATCACTCAAACCAACAAGATTCGATTACACATGTGCTAGATCCTCGAAACACGAGAGGAGATACAAGATCCGCGATCAACAAAGGACGATACAAAGGTAACCGGTTCTTCTCCTAGAGGAGATCTTGATGGGGCCACCCAAGAGGGGGTCTTGAATCCAAGGGGATATTCTCCGTAGAGGGGTCGCGGTCTCTCTCGTGGAGTAGATCCGTAATGGATGAGCAAAGCTCTATCTCACATATAAGCTAAACCAATGCTAACCCTAACTAGGAGGAGGAGGTCTATTTATAGTCTTAGTGCAAATGGGGGCGAAGTGGAGGGGTACATGGGCCTCAGCCCGTAACTGGACACAGCTAGGGGTCGGACGTCCGTAAGGTGTCGGTCGTCCGGAGGCTCGCGGAGGTCCGAATGTCCGTAGATCTTTGGACTTCCGTAAATTAGGCTCTGTGAAGGATGTGCCGGTTGTCCGGAGATCCTCGGATTTCCGTAGATTTCATTCTATTGGCGTAGCGTCGGTCGTACGGAGGGGTTCGGTCATCCGGAGCCTGGGAGATGTCGGACGTCCGGTCCTGGTTGGACTTCCGGCCGCTGTAGCGTTTGCTGGCCTGAGTTCCTTGGGCTGTTGTGACCTCCAGGGGTCGGACGTCTGGGCTGGGCCGGTCGTCCAGTGCCTGTAGCTTCTGTGGCAGCTCTTCTTCTTGTCCATCGCGCTTGGTGTCCTCGCCCTCTTGTCCGTTGTATGTAGATGTTCCGTGGCTTTCCTCCGAGTACCTGATCACACATAGTGTTTCTGCTTGAGGTAGCAGCCATGTCTTCGATAGCCTTCGCACTAGCTCTTGTCATTGGTCCAAGTGGTGTCGTTGGAGGTGTAGATGTGTCCATGGGATGATCGTGGGATGCTCCGCATCATCTCCCCTCCCTTGGGAAAGATCCGACCTCGGATCGAAATATTCATCACCATGGTAGGGGCGAAAGATCCTTGACGTTGAAGATGTCGCTCACGTTGTACTTGTCGCGCGGGAGGTCGATCTTGTAAGCGTTGTTGTTGTAGCGTGCTAGCACCTTGAAGGGTCCATCGGCTCGTGGTAGAAGTTTGGACTTGCGTTCGTTGGGGAAGCGATCCTTGCGAAGGTGTAGCCACACAAGATCTCTTCATGTATATTCTTGAGGTAGTTCACTCGGGCACTCGCGTCCATGTTGATGCGCTCTTGTGGTGGTAGAGGAAGAATGTCCAATGGGGACAACAGGTTGAAACCGTAGACGATCTCGAAAGGGGACTTGCCCGTAGTCGAATGTCTTGCACGGTTGTAGGCGTACTCGGCGACAGGTAGGCACTCCTCCCACTCGTTGATGCTCTTCTTTGTCAACACGCATAGTAGAGTGGAGAGTGTATGGTTCGTCACCTCCGTTTGGCCGTCGGTTTGTGGATGGTATGTCGTGGAGAATAGGAGCTTGATTCCGAGCTTGGCGCATAAATTCTTCCAAAAGTAACTCAAGAACTTGACGTCGCGGTCCGAGACAATAGTCTTTGGCACTCCATGAAGGCGCAAGATCTCCCTACAAAAGAGATTGGCAACATGTGAAGCATCGTCTATCTTGTTGCAAGGAATGAAATGAGCCATTTTGGAGAATCGGTCCACAACAACAAAAACGGAATCCTTGCCATTTCTAGTTCTAGGCAACCCAAGCACAAAATTCATACTAATATCTTCCCATGGTTGGTACAGAATTGGAAGAGGCATATAAAGGCCATGAGATTGAGCTTTAGACTTAGCTTTGCGACATGTAGAGCATCGGTTGGCGAAGCAGTTGACGTCACGGAACATCTAGGGCCAAAAATAGTTCTTGGAGAGCGTAGGAGGTGTCTTGTCGCGTCCAAAGTGTCCCATTAGTCCTCCTCGATGAGATTCTTGCAAAAGCAACAAACGAAGAGAAGACTCGGGGATGCAAAGTTTGTTAGCTCTCATAAGATAACCAGCTTTGATGTAATAGCGTTCCCAAGATGGATGCGTCAAACACTTTGCATAAAGAATAGCAAAAGTAGGGTCATGTGCATACAAGTCTTTTATGTGCTCAAAGCCAATGACATTCAATTCAAGTTGAGTAACAAGCATGCATATACGGGAAAGCGCATCCGCCACAACATTGTCCTTACCTTTAATATACTTGATGACATAAGGAAAAGACTCTATAAATTCACTCCACTTAGCATGACGCTTGTTCAACTTAGTTTGACCCTTAAGGTATTTAAGTGTTTCATGATCGGTATGGATGATAAATTCATGAGGGCGGAGATAATGTTCCCATTCACGCAAAACTCGCACTAAAGCATATATCTCTTTTTCATAGATGGGGTAATTGAGTTGCGCTCCGGAAAGTTTTTCGCTAAAGTATGCAATGGGGCGCTTCTCTTGCGTTAACACACCTCCTATGCCATTACCGCTAGCGTCGCAATGAATTTCAAAAGGTTTGTCAAAGTTGGGTAATGCAAGCACGGGAGCATGAGTAAGCAAATTCTTAAGCTCATTGAATGTGCTATCTTGCGATGGTCCCCAAACAAAGGGGGCATTCTTCTTGCTGAAAGCATGTAAAGGAGATGCAATGGTGCTAAAATCCTTCACAAATCGACGGTGGAAACCGGCTAAACCAAGGAAACTACGCACTTGTTGCAAGGTGGTTGGTTGGGGCCAAGTTTTAATAGCATTGATCTTAGATTCATCAACATGAACACCCTTTGAAGATACTACAAAACCTAAGAAAACAAGCTTATCAACACCAAAGAGGCATTTTTTCATATTAGCATAGAGACGCTCTTTTCGAAGAGTTTGTAGCACGGTTCGAAGGTGGGTGACATGCTCTTGGAGAGATTTGCTAAACACAAGAATATCGTCGAAGTAAACAACAACAAATTGACCAATATAAGGGCGAAACTGATAGAGGCGAGGGTCCCGATCTTTCGATGAGATGATGACTACCGATTTGGTGGAGACGACTTTGACGATCCGACCACAAACGTGCACGACGTTGCGCCTTAGCAATCGCTAAACCAACTCCGAAAGGTTATTAACCACGCCGGAGCACGATCAACCTGACCACGAAGGTCGATTCCTGCAAAGGTGACGCGGCACCTAGAATAGCCTCTGGACGAAAGTTATGAAGTAGCATCTTGTATATTTCGTCCAAGGCTTCATGCACGCATTATGGTGGCTTCAACGTCTTGAAATCATCACTTGTAACTCCGTTCTTGTTCCCCATGCGCATGCCATCATCTCCATGCTTGTTCTTGCTCCAATGTTCATCCTTCTCAAAGCTAGGCCCTTCATTTGTAAGCAAAACAAATGTATCCAATTTAGGCAGCATCATATTCTCATGAACATTAGAATCATTACCAAGAAACGAAAGTACCTGGTAATTTAATTGGCGTGCGCGAGCTCTAGTAATTGGTCCAGTATGTATAGCAGCAGGGGCTGTGGGTGTAACAATGGTATTGATGTCCTCATCAGTAGGTCTAGAGGGGGTTGATTAGACTACTTGACCAAATAAAAATCTAACTTCTTCCCAATTTTAGTCGTGGGCAGATTTTAGCAATTAGCACAAGTCAAGTAATCAACCTACAGATGCAATTCTAAAAGTGTAGCAACAGAAAGTAAAACATTGCATATGAAGGTAAAGGCAAGGTTTTGGAGAGTGCAAACGCAACACTACTAGAAAAAGGCATGTTAGTGGCGCACCTATTTTTGCCATTAATGGCGCACTATAGGTGCGCCACTATTACCACGCCACTAGTAACAAATACTAATGGCGTACCTCTGGTGCGCCATTAGTATACCAGATAATAGTGGCGCACCACATAGTGCGGCATTACTATGTCCAATAGTGCGTCATTACTATCTGACTTAGTAATGGCGTACCACATATCTACTGCGCCATTACTAACAATTTTTTTTCAAATATTTGTTCAGAAAATATTTTTTCAATTTTTTTTTTCTTAATCTCGGGTCACTATGGCTTAATCTTAAGTCAAATCGCACTCTGTGGTTAAACTTGCCGGAAGGTCACCCATCCTCACACTACTCCAGCCCGAGCACGCTTAACTTCGCAGTTCTATCCAACCCCAACACCAGCTCACTTAACAGGCACTTGTTGATATATCTATCATATCAATCCTATTAAACCTTGTTGATGTCTAGGACTTTGTTCATGTTCATGAGTGTGATGAAATTTTGAAAAAATATTTCAAACTTCCCGGTCATATTACGTATCATATTTTGAACATTTTTTCCAAAAAAAATTTGAAACCAATTTTTTCTGTTACTAGTGGCGCACCTAGCAAATGGTGCGCCATTACTAAGTTTGAATTTTTTTCCATTTCCCCCCTCTAGATCTTAAAAGCCCCGTATCTTTTATTTTGTTAGGTTTTTGTGGATTCTAAAAATCTTCAACGGGGTTCCCCCGGTTGAACTCGGATGTAACTTTTTGAGTAGATGACTTTTCATATAAAAAACTTTTTAATCTGAGTTCGTATGCAAAAGTTATACCCATTTTACTAAATTCCGGAGAGATTTTGCAAATAAAGTCGAAATTCATATTTGTAATTTTTCCCAACAATTAGACCACATATCACATGGGAAACTTATTTTCTTTTATCTTTTTGACATTTCCATCATTTTCTTTTATTTTTTCTAATACTGAAAAGGCGGTCCAGGGGGGTGCATTTAGTAATGGCGCACCTTCACAAAGTGCGCCATTACTATGTGTTTGACTTGGTCAAACCTTGGTCAAAGTTAGTAATGGCGCACTTTGTATAGGCGCGCCATTACTAAGTTTGACATAGTAATGGCGCACCTATGCAAAGTGCGCCATTACTAAGTTTGACCAAGGTTTGACCTAGTCATACACATAGTAATGGCGCACTTTGTGAAGGTGCGCCATTACTATGTCAACTTAGTAATGGCGCACTATCCCCTGGTGCGCCACTGCTAACATTTTTTTATTTTTTTTCAAAACTAGTAATGGCGCACCACACACCAGGTGCGCCATCACTAATGTGACTAATAATGGCGTACCTATATCTGGTGCGCCATTAATGTCCATATTAGCTATAGCCATTTTTCTAGTAGTGCAATGATGACACGGAGATTTTTGGCGTGATTCGATAGGTGGTGCTATCATACAGCCACGTTGATGGACACTTCAACCCATGAATGGTACGGTTGAGCGAGTCCACGGAGGGCTCCACCCACGAAGGGTCCACGAAGAAGCAACCTTGTCTATCCCACCATGGCCATCGCCCACGGCGGACTTGCCTCACTCGGGTAGATCTTCATGAAGTAGGTGATCTCCTTGCCCTTACAAACTTCTTGGTTTCAACTCCACAATCTTGTCGGAGGCTCCCAAGCGACACCTAACCAATCTAGGAGAACCACTCTCCAAAAGGTAATAGATATTGTGTTGATGATGAACTCCTTGCTCTTGTGCTTCAAATGACAGTCTCCCCAACACTCAACTCTCTCTCACAGATTTGGATATGGTGGAAAGATAATTTGAGTGGAAAGCAACTTGGGGAAGACTAGAAATCAAGATCCTTGTGGTTGGATTGGAATATCTTGATCTCAACACATGAGTAGGTAGTTCTCTCTCAGAAAATGTAGGCTGGAAGTGTAGGCACGTTCTGATGGCTCTCTCACATATGGAAAAGGGGGTGGAGGGGTATATATAGCATTCACACAAAATCCAACCGTTACACACATTTGACACAACTCACCCAGACCGAATAGAAGAACTCGGTGAGACCGATTTAGTTCAAAATGTGAATTTTATGAATCTCGGTGGGACCGACTGGAACAACTCGGTGGGCCGGATGTGCTAGGGCTAGGGCAAAACCTCATCTCGGTGAAGCCGATTGCTTGAACTCGATGAGACCGATTTCAGCAAAGAGCAAACAGAGAGTTGGTCAAACAAACTCGGTGGGACCGATTGCACATTTCGGTGAGACTGAAATAATTGCAATAGGCAACAGAGAGTTTGCAAGGCCATCTCGGTGAGACCGAGATCCGTATCGGTGTGACCGAGGTGTTAGGGTTTCTGGCAGTGGCTAGGTCAAATGAACTCGGTGGCACCGGATAGAACAGTTCGGTGGGGCCGAGTTTGACTTTGAGTTTTGGACATATTTGGAAATGAGAAAGTGGTTGAGGGCTTTAGAGCAATATCACTAGGCACTTTGAGCAAGTAGACCATTAAGCAACGCCTCATCCCTTTTAATAGTATTGGCTTTCCTATGGACTCAATGTGATCTTGGATCACTAAAATATAAATGAAGAATCTTGAGCTTTTGCCGATATGTATCCTTAGCATTTTGAGGGGTCCACATCTCTAAACCATGCCATGCCAATCGTTGAACTTTCTGAAATATTTAACTTGAATGGATATTAGTTCAATGAGCTATATGTTGTTATGAATTACCAAGACCACCCGAGGATTAGTTGCACTTTCAATCTCCCCCTTTTTTGGTAATTCATGACAACATATAGATCAAAGCTTCGACAAATGATAATATGAATGAAATACATTGTCACTTTGAGAAGTATGTGATAAGCAAGAGCTCCCCTAAATTTGTGCATTATTTAAAATTTGCGTTGAATGCAAATGCACAATCGATTAGGATCATGGGGCACTCTTCCATGTCACATACAACTTGGTGGAGCGCTCAAAATGATAATAGTTAAATAACATGCACTCATCACCAAGGAAACAAGTAATCGATCATACACAAACATTCATGGATATAATCATGCAAGCACACATTTAGCATAATATGATCAAACAAAGATCACATAAGTATCTCACGAGCATAGCACAAATTGTAGCATAGGAATCAAACAACCAAACGACCAAAGTAGCAAGAGTAGGAAATGAAACCAACAAAAAGCAAGAGGCACTCTCTCTCTCGCTCGAAGCCTATGATCTATACACTTTCTCCCCCTTTGGCAACAAGTTACCAAAAAGTTTAAAAATGTATTGTGCTATACGACACTCTAGGCACGATCTCTGGGAGCTCCTAAAGGGGTCTTCTGGCTTGTTGCTCTGGTGTGCGTAGACGGCATGGAGAGGAGGGCGTATGCAAATGCCTCAGAAGAAGTCTGTGGAGCTGGAGGAGTTGACACTGGAGGTACAACTGTGGCAGTGGCTGCAAGTGCTGAAGTGGTAGTCCTGGAGTGTCTGGCAACTGGCAGAGCTGATGGTCTTTGTGCCCTTGGCACTCTTTGGAATGTGTCTGTCGTGCGTCTGTCATCCCTGTCCTCAGCATCCTCTTGAAGCTTCTCCACAACAGTTTGAATCTTAGTGCTCTTCACATCTAGGTCATGGAACTTAGTCTCAATGATCCTCCCAAGACTCTCCTAATTTTGAGTCAAGGTGGCCGAGCTCTTCTCAATTCTCACGGTGGCCTCAAGCAGATAACTGAGTTGATCTTTCTTGGTCTTGAGATTTGCAACTGAAGCATCTGGGGCACTTGCTGCCTTTGCTGCTTTTGCAGCCTTTGCTTTCTCTATCTTCTCCTGGGCATCTGCACAAGTAGGATGTGAAGCATCCATGACAACCTCGTTGTCCTCAAAGTCTGGCCTCAGGGGAAGATGCTCTCTGTCCAGTAGATATGTCCCAGTTCCCATCTTGGAGTTGATCAAAGTCTAAATGTGAGGGGCATATCCACAAGACCTCTTCTGGTCTGCTGTTGTTCTCTTCACAGTCTCTACAATCAAGCTCATCACCTTGAATTTTTGTGGTACATCAAACAAGTGAAGCAGGTTGATGGAGTGACCACGAATTATCCTATGATCTCCTGACTTGGGCAATAGAGTGTGCCTCAAGATGGTATTCTTGGTGGTCAAACCAGCAAGCAAATAATATATAGAGCCAAACTTGTGTGTCTCCAATGCTGCATCAGGGATTGGCTTGGACATGTTAGCCATGGATTTGTGATCCTTCCTAGGCTTACAGTACTGATAACCCACAAGTATAGGGGATCGCAATAGTTTTCGAGGGTAGAGTATTCAACCCAAATTTATAGATTCGACAAAAGGGGAGCCAAAGAATATTTGCAAGTATTAGAAGCTGAGCTGTCAATCAACCACACCTAGAGATTAATTATCTGCAGCAAAGTGATCAGTAGCAAAGTAGTATGATAGTTTTGATAGTAGTAGCAACAGCAATAGTAACGGTAACAGTGATAGCAATGATTTTGTAGCAAGTGCAGTAGTAACAGCAGCAGTAGTAACCTAGCAAAAACAAAATGTAGGAAAATCATAGGCATTGGATCGGCAATTTGTTGGATGATATTCATCATGTGACAGTTAGCTCCAGTTCATAAATATAATGTAGGCATGTATTCCGTAAATAGTCATACGTGCTTATGGAAAGAACTTGCATGACATCTTTTGTCCTACCCTCCCGTGGCAGCGGGGTCCTAATGGAAACTAAGGGATATTAAGGTCTCCTTTTAATAGAGAACCGGAACAAAGCATTAACACACGGTGAATACATGAACTCCTGAAACTACGGTCATCACCGGGAGTGGTCCCGACTATTGTCACTCCGGGGTTTCCGGATCATAACACGTAGTACGTGACTATAACTTGCAAGATCGGATCTAGAACATGGATATAATGGTGATAACATAAATGGTTCAGATTTGAAATCATGGAACCTGGGCCCAAAGTGACAAGCATTAAGCATCGCAAAGTCATAGCAACATCAATGTCAGAACATAGTGGATACTAGGGATCAAGCCCTAACAAAACTAACTCGATTACATGATAAATCTCATCCAACTCCTCACCGACCAGCGACCCTACGAAGGAATTACTCACTCCCGGTGGGGAGCATCATGGTATTAGCGATGGAGAAGGGTTGGTGATGACGAAGATCGAAGATCTCCCTCTCCGGAGGCCCAAACGGACTCTAGATCTGGCCTCCCAATGAAGAACAAGAGACGGCGGCGGCTCCATCTCGTGGAACGCGATAATTCTTTCTCCCCGTTTTTTCTGGAAAAATAGGATTTTATAGCATCGGTTTCAGGGTCTGTGGGCCACCAGGTGGGGACAACCTACCTGGGCGCGCCCTGGTGGGTTGTGCCCACCCAGGTGCCCCCCTCCGGTGGTTCTTGGCTCCAGAAATTCTCTTTTATTGTATAAAAAGTCCTCGCAAAGTTTCGTTCCATTCCGAGAACTTCTATTTTTGCACAAAAAAAACACCTTGGTAGTTCTGCTGAAAACAGCATCAGTCCGGGTTAGTTTCATTCAAATCATGCAAATTAGAGTCCAAAACAAGAGGAAAAGCATTAGGAAAAGTAGATACGACGGAGACGTATCAACTCCCCCAAGCTTAAACATTTGCTTGTCCTCAAGTAATTTAGTTGATAAACTGAAAGTGAAAAAGAAAAACTTTTACGAACTCTTTTGCTCTTGTTTGCATAAATAAGCTTAAACAACACCTAGGTTTTCATACAATATCATAACTAACCATGTCAACAATAACTCTTAAAAATTATATTAACTCATATCAATGACATAATCAGCTAGCGAGCAATAATAAGATATCTCAAACAGCAACACGTTACAAAACAACCATGATATAATATGATAATAGTGGTATCTCGCTAGCCCTTTCTGAGACAGCAAAACATAAATGTAGAGCACCTCCTAAGTTCAAGCAGCGACTAAACATTGTAATTCATGGTAGAAAAGATCCAGTCATGATGCACCCAACATTAGCTACACACAATGCATCAGCATGACAGCAGTGCTCTCAGGTTCTGGCGCTTATTTTAGAAGGTGATGACACAACAATAAAAGTAAATAGATAATCCCTTCGCAGAGGGAAGCAATGATTTGCAGATGTGCCAGAGCTCAAGTTTTTAAAACAGAGGTAAATGAAATTATGAGAAACGCACCCTTCTTGTTTACTTTGCGACCATCAGTTATCAATATCTTCCATGCTAAACACATTAGTAGCGGTTCCCAAGCGATAAAGTAAAGGTTATGACTCCGTAGGAGTTTTCGTTTGATTATTTGTAAGCTTTTTCTGTTTGCAGTTTGGGACTGGGAATCCCTATTACCACCCCTTTCTCGTGCAATGGCGAGTGAATAAATACTCGTCCTGAGAATAATCCGCTTAGCATGGAAGATACCAACTACCTCCAGTCGTTCCATGAACAATCCAAGCACACAAAAAGGATATTTATTTGAAGTTTTTAGAGATGGCACATGCAAATTTACTTAGGACGGCAGGGTAATACCGCATATATGTAGGTATGGTGGACCCATCTAGAATAACTTGTGTTTTAGGTTTTGGATGTACAAGTAGAATTCCCACTTAGTACAGGCGAAGGCTAGCAAACAGGTTGAGAAGCGACCAGCTAGAGAGCAACAATGGTCATGAACATGCATTATGCATAAGTAACATTGGACACTAGCATGAGTAGGATATGAACACCATGAACATAAATATCACATGAACATAAATATCATAGAGGCTATGTTGGTCTTGATTCAACTACATGCATGAACATGTGCCAAGTCAAGCCACTCGAACATTCAGAGGAGGATACCATATCGTCATACTACATCACAATCATTTTAACGCAATGTTGACATCCAAGATAAATCATTATCCACTCCTATCTACTTACGCATGGCATGAGAAACTATAATCTCTAATTGTCATTGCAAACATGTTTAATCATAATGGGCTGAATCATGGATACTAGGTTAAATATATTTACAAAAACAGAACAAGTTGAGTTCATACCCGTTTCTCTCTGCCACGGCCAGTTCATCAAATATCATCATTATTGCCTTCCACTTGCATGATCGAACGATATGAAAATGATAATAGTGCAAGAGTGTCGTGGACTAAGCTGGAATCTGTAAACACTATATTCAACAGGAGAAGAAGGTAATATGGGCTCATTGCTAGATCAACAATAATGCATATGAGAGCCACTCAACATTTTCATTCTGGTCTTCTCCTCGGTATGACTAATAAAAGAAAAGAAATTCAGATAAACACACTAAAATATTTTTGGTGTTTTTGGTTTTATCTGAAAGAAGAAAATAAAGGGGGAAAAGCAAAAATGAGAAAAACTATTTACACGGGAAAGCTCCCAACAAGTAAAAGAAGAACAAGGAAATCTTTTTGGGTTTTCTTTTTAGTGCTACAACAATTTAATCTAGGAAGAAAAACCGAAAAGAAGCAGGAAATATATTTTTCGATTTTCTCAAAGTTTTTCAAACACACAAGAAGAAAGCAAGAAAATAAATTAATCATGGATAATACAATGAAAATGTGTGGACACCGACAAATCAAATGTGTGAACATGAATGTAATGTCGGTGGGAATACGTACTCCCCCAAGCTTAGGCTTTTGGCCTAACTTGGTAATCAGTCAGTAGCCTGCATAATGATCAAGGTAATTAGCTCACGGAGGCTCTCGGTGCGGATGCCTCAGCATGCCGTGCAGCCACAACCGCCGCTTTATAAGCTCGGGCCTCGCTCTCCAGAACAAAATATCTTCCCTTACTGTGGACATCAAAGAGAGCAGGCGCAGGCAAATATGTGTGTACAACGGAGTCTTGGTTAAACAACAATTTATAGGTGAAATTAGTGGGTTCACCTCTAAGAATCTTATGACGTTCCATAGCATCAAAGTCTAAATACTGTGTGGGTAAAACAGGGTCATATGGCAAAGGTGAAACACCCAGCTCTCTTGCTAAGTGTGTGGCATAAATTCCACCATAAAATAACCATTATTAGCGTTGTGTTGCAATCTACGTGCAACAATTGTCGGATTTCGGGCTCCGCGGACCCTAGATAGATTTGAACTATGGGGTGCGTGCGAAGAACTCGACCTCCCATTCTGCCTACTCGCCAATCTCATGGCCTAGCTCGATGAACGGGAAGGAAAAGGGACAAGGCAGTTTACCCAGGTTCGCGCTACCTTGCGGTGTAAAACCCTACTCCTCCTTTGTGGTGGATTGGCCTCGAGGGGCTGGGGATGAACTAGTATAGTCAGAGAACAACCTCAGGAGGAGGCGTGTTCTTGTGCTCGAGTGAGCTGGCGACCGTGAGGATGATCTGAATGATCTGTCCCTCTCGACGATGGTGGTGCTGCTCTACTTATAGTGACCTTGGTCCTCTTCCCCAAAATGGAGGCGGGAAGGGATCCCACCACGGCCAAATTCGAAGGCAGACAACTAGTACATCTTATCCTGACAAAAGTAGTCTTCGCCTGCAAAGCCTCTGGTCGTGACACCATGGTGGGCTTGGCGATGACCTCCGTCCTGCCGTCCTGGCGGTCTTGGTCTTGTTGCATGGGAATGGAAACCTTTGGTTGATTCCTCGGGACTCCGCATCTGCGCTTGCCTCCTTAGCACCAAAGAGGAAACTGTTGTCCTGCGCCCGCTAGCGCCCGCCAAGCCTTGGCCGTCATGGCTCACGTCA
This sequence comes from Triticum aestivum, assembly GCF_018294505.1. NCBI lineage: Eukaryota > Viridiplantae > Streptophyta > Magnoliopsida > Poales > Poaceae > Triticum > Triticum aestivum. Next base: position 242,270,300 of record NC_057802.1, on the reverse strand, counting down.
TCCAAACCTCGTGAGGTGAGGCTTGCATAGAAATATCTGCTCCTCAGGAGCCAGCCTGAGGAGGTCGCTCCTTCTGGAGGTCTTGGTGTCATTCGCCTCGCGAGGGTCTTGAGTTGTTGCTGCTGAAGATGGGCCATACCAGGCCATCGATGGAGCCATGTCGTGGGCCGCGGGCAGGCAAGTCTGGGTACCCCCATTCCCAGAACACCAATAGTAGCCCCCGGGCCCAAGGCGCGCTCAGACTTGGCTTTGAGGCGAAGCCAAAGGGCAAGTGCGGAGTGCCAAGGGCCCTAACCGCCTGCGGCCTTGGTCGACGCGTGGCTCTTGATGGGATGTGGGCGTCTCCGCTTCCACACGCGGCCTCGGCAACTGTCCCGGGCTGACAAAAGGCTGGTGCCTGCCGCTGAGCCTTCATTGCCTTCCCTTCGTATTGCTCCAGTTCCCCTTCTCCTTCTGCTCAGAGCACCTCCAGATATGCTGAATCCTCTCCTCAAACTCGCCACCAATGGCCACCGACAAGGCGAAGTCATCGGCCCCTGCCGCCGCTCGGCTTCCTGGTTAGATACAGCCCTGAGCGCGTCCACCATTGCTGAGGAGAAGCACCTTGCCGCTGTGCTCCCACTGACGACATGCAGCGGCAATGAGGGAGGAGAGACGGTGCTCCGGGTCAGCTCCGCCAAGCTGGAAGCCTTGGGTGAAACCTTTTACCCCTTCTTTCTGCACAGCGTCTTCGCTGGGCTGGTTCTTTCCTTCTCCCGTTTCTTCTACGCCATCCTCAACCATTATGGGCTCCATGCCCTCCATCTTCATCCCAACTCCATCCTCCTCCTGTCAATCTTCGCCTTCTACTGCGAGGCATTCATGGTGGTGGTGCCCTCCGTTGCGCTGTTCTGCCACTTCTTCTACCTCCGGGTAAGCAGCGGCTAGTGCTCTGGGTGCGCCAGCTTCATCGCGGCTCATGGCAGCAACGCGATCTCGAGGGCCGGGAAGAAGGTGGAGGACTTCCAGCACAAGTGGATCTTCATGGATGCCAAGCGCTCCCACGCTCGGCTGGAGCTGCCGACTGCCTTCTAGGCGAAGCTGGACCGGTGGGCTCACGAGAAGCTCGCTGACCCCCGGGCGGAGCAGTTGCTGGAGAAGATGACGGCTGACTTGGAGGCGAAGAAGCTGACAGGGGCCATGATCGTCAAGGAGTTCCCGATGCAGCGCCTGTCTCCGCTCCAGGCGCACTCGTGCCCCCTGTGGAGCTTCAAGGGTGCGGAAGACGACCTCCGGTTGCGCCCGGATGACCTGTCTAACGAGGAGTTGAGCAAGGTCGTGCGCACCTTGCTCGGGAAGGACCAGGGAGGCCCCCCAGAAGGCTATCTCCCGCTGTACCGCCACGACGACGGGGAAAAGGTGGCCACCGCCATGCCTGTCTTTGATGAGCGGGTGCTCGTGCCGCTGAAGTCTTCCCAGCCCCCGAACTCCCCGGTGCCGGTGTCCTCCGGGGATCACTCCGGGGAGGAGGGGAACGAGGACTCAGAGGTGACCCTGTAGGGGGTGGGGGAGACCTCTGCCCCGCGGTAGAGCGAGCTCCTCCGTGCCTTCTCTGATGACGACGACGCTGACGAGCGCCTGGTCGAGGGGTCGTCGCGCTCCACCAAGGTTGTCACGAGGTCCAGGGGCACCCCTCTGAAGAGGCTGAAGCAGGGGACCCCGAAGAAGGACATGACGGCGTTGCTTCCCCGAGGCGGCGCCTCCCACCTTGTCGCCGGCCGCCGCTGCCGCAGATCCAGCCGCCGCACGCTCGTCCGCCCCTGAGAGCGCGGCGACGCCCGTGCCCAGGAAGCTTGGGGGCACCGCGCTCCTGGGCAGGGAGAGGGAGTACGTCACCGAGGACCAGTAAGCGTATCATCTTGTCTTTGCTTCCTGCTCTTGACGTAGTGCTCAGACATTTTTCTCTCTGTGGCCTGGCTGACGCTGGCGGCGAAGACGAAGAAGGAGGAGGCGAAGGCCCCCGAGGCCAAGAAGCCCGCTACGGTCACGGTAACTCCGGCGCGGAAAGAGGAGGCTGCCTCGCATCCTCCTACGGTAGGGTTGCCCTCTCGAGGCTTGGGGGGCCAGCCTCAGGAGAATCCTACCCCTGCGGCCAAGCCGACTCTCGAGGCGCTCGCCTTCAGCGCCCCTGCTGACGACCCGAGGGCTCCGGAGCCCCCGGCCATCCTTGCTGCTGCTGCTTCGCCAGTCTTGACGCCAGCACCGTCTCCTTCCCCAGCCACCATGCTGGCGGGCCTTGGTTCTTCTGCCATGCCCGGTGCTCTAGAGGAGGCCTTCTTCGTGCTGGACCGGCTCCGGGACGATCTTCGGGGCCCCGACCGGCGCAGGGCGTCGGGGCGCCTGGAGCTGGTCTCGGGGTGGCCGGCATAGCCGCAGCCGCTCGCAACATGGCGTTGAAGGACGCAAAGGCCACCGAGGAGCGCTGTCGTGCAGCGGAGGCCGAGCTGAAGACCCTCCGCGATAAGCAGACCGCCCGGACCCGCCAGCTTGAGGAGTAGGAGGGGAAGCTGAAGACCCAAGAAGCTGCGCTTACGGACCGCGGCGCCGAGCTAGAGAAGGCAGGCCAGGAACAGGCCACGGAGCGCGGCCGCCTAGAGAAGCTGAAGGAGGTGGTGGAGGCGGCCCAGGCGGCCCACACCAAGCTCGTCTGCGAGGAGAAAGCTCGAATGGAGGCCAGGGAGAAGCTTCTTGTCGCGGCTGAGAAGGCGGCCACCGCGTGGCATGCTGCCTTTGACTCCCTCGAGCTGAGGTCCCGCAAGGCACTGCAGGATATCTACGAGAGCGGGTACGAGAACGCTGGTGACTCCGGAGGAAGGCCCCGTCGGACTACTCCTCAAGCTCGTCGCGGTGCTCGAGGGCATCGTCGTCGGAGTGGGCCCCATGGTGGAGGGAGAGGCCCGCGCGCATTCTACCTCGGTCGTGACGCACGTCTTCAGCCACCTCTATCTTCAGGACCCTGGCTTCGACCTTGGTGGCTTGCTTGAGTCCATGGACCCTGAGCTTTACGCTGCTGCTGCCGAATCTGTGAAGGATCAGGTGGAGGCCTTGCTGCGGAAGTTCCTCGTCGTCGATCCCGTGACTACGGCTGATAGCAAGGACGGTGGCGACGTTGTCGACGGTGGGCCTCCCTAGGCGGGCGACAGCGGTGCCCAAGGCTGAGGAAGAATCTTGAGGGCGGCGCTTCCCCTTGTTTTAGTCCTGCAACATGTATCATGCCTCGTGGAGGCGTAAGAACTTATGCTTGGAACTTTAAGAGACAATATGTTTTGTACTAATCTGCTAGGGTTCTGTGATTTCCTTTCCGTTGCTTTAATGTTCTGCGTCGGCAGGGCCCGGCCCCGCGCATAGCTCAGCCGTTGTTGGGTAGTCCGGATCACCAGGACGAGGCCAAGGGGTGAGGGGCTACGTGACCAGTTAGGCTCCTGAGTCGATGCTCAGGAGTCCCCCTTGACGTATGAACAGCCCTCGGGGAGGAGATGCGAGTGTGGTTCTAGCGTTCTACGTCGGCAGGGCCCGGCCCCGCGCATACCTCAGCCGCCGTTGGGTCGTCCGGATCACCAGGACGAGACCAAGGGGTGAGGGGCTACGTGACCAGTTAGGCTCCTGAGTCGCGATTCTCAGGAGTCCCCCTTGACGTACGAAAAGTCCTCCATACCTTTCCTCCCCGAGCTCTCGCTCGAGAGGGGCGCGCGAAGACCAGGTCCAAGGTACCTGGCGAGGTGGTGTACACCAGGCGTGACCTGAGCGTAGCCCCTGTGTCCAGCCCCCTCGCGTGACTCTCCCGAGTGATGAGGACATCAATACAATTATTACACCCACAGTCCCTGCTGCTATACATACTGGACCAATTACTAGAGCTCGCGCACGCCAATTAAATTACCAGGTACTTTCGTTTCTTGCTAATGATTCTAATGTTCATGAGAATATGATGCTGCCTAAATTGGATACATTTGTTTTGCTTACAAATGAAGGGCCTAGCTTTGAGAAGGATGAACATTGGAGCAAGAACAAGCATGGAGATGATGGCATGCGCATGGGGAACAAGAACGGAGTTACAAGTGATGATTTCAGGACGTTGAAGCCACCATAATGCGTGCATGAAGCCTTGGACGAAATATACAAGATGCTACTTCATAACTTTCGTCCAGAGGCTATTCTAGGTGCTGCGTCACCTTATTATTGGGCCAGGCCCATGTAATTTCGAAATACATAAGTATAGGCTGTTTTTAGAGTCCGTATGTGTGGGGAAACAAGAGATAGGGTTGGTTTCGGACCCCTTCCTCAAGGGCCACGAAATTCCCCCCCCCTCTTCCTCCATATATACAGCCCTTAGGGCGTCGTTTAGACTTTGGGTTTTGTTTAGATTAAAAGTTCGCCATAGCTGCAACTTCGCGTACTTCGTTTGTGTTCAGCGACCAGACAAAGGCGTCACAGAACCCCACCTTGATCAATAAAGCTTTCATCTTATATTCGCAATATCCAGATTGCAATCTCAGTTTCTTGCCTGTTCTTCGTTTGCTCGCAGGAAACAGACCCTCGTGGTCAGGTTGATCGTGCTCCGGCGTGGTCGATAACCTCTCGGAGTTGGTTTAGCGATTGCTAAGGCGCGACGTCCTCGCACGTTCGTAGTCGGATCGTCAAAGTCGACTTCCATCAAAGCGATATTCATCATCTCATCGAAAGACGGGACACCTTTGCCTCTATCACCGAGGGGAAAGCGGCGCGGTGAGGCTGAACACCGAGCCTGGTGGCTCGCCTGAGGTTACTACAGCCGTGAGGCTGCCCTCAGTTGTTTATCACCAGCGCGGAGCATGGCGCTTCCGCTCTTGCACGGGCATAGCCTCTCCTCGACCGTGTCGACTGCCAGCGCGGAGCATGGTGCTTCCACTAGTACGTGGGTGGGAGCTCCCTCTGAGGGGAACTCCGGGGCGTGTACAGCCCCACCCTGACACATGGCTTGCACGGCAGGGCTAGAGGAGGTGTGTATGGGCACTCGTGAGCCAGCGCGGGACTCACGAGGCCCTACCGCAAGGTGGGTTGTGCTTCAATTTGATTCGGAACACTTGTCATAGTCATGCGAGATGGTTAGGTGACATGCGCCAAGTGAATTTCCTGAGGTTATCGCATCAGAAGGCCAAACACCAATGACCCCAGGAGGTGACGTGAACGGGCCGGCCCACCAGACAAAGCTCAGCCGTTGGGTTTGTGGACGCTGCAGGGACGGACCCAAGCACAAACGCCGTGCCCAGTCTTCTCATGCGAAAGTCCTGAAGAAAGACAGTCGGCACGCGGCTCCCGCGGTGGTGAGGCACCGGGTCGCGCGCCCTAACTTATCCGCCCCCGATTAGCTCATGCGAGAACAAGGCACCAAGGACCATGGGAGGTGACGTGCACGGGAGCTGCCCCGCGAGCCAGAGCTCAGCCACTTGGGTTTAGCGGCGCTGCAGGGACGGACCCGAGCACAGACGCCGTGCCAGTCCTTAATCATGAGGTGGTTGAGGGTGGGTTTGCAAGGGCGTACGACGTTCATGGCGTCGAAGCACCGGACAGACAAGTGATAATCATAAAGCAACTCATGACCAAAGGGTAGAGTCAGTTCTAGTAGATGCAAGAATGATACATGCCGCGGGGATGGACCCACGCGGCTTGGGGATAGTGCAGCCCAAGGGCCGCCCCCAATTGAACAAACCAAAAAAGTGTCACCTGGCACCGTTGCTGAAGAGGTGTTGGGGTAGTTGGAGACGCGTGCTGCAGAAGTTGCTCCTCATGAGCCACCCAGGTCCTGAACCTCGGGAAGCTCTGGGGGCCTGGGGGCTCACGGGGATCCGTCACCACCTGTGACAGGATCGCCTGGTGCCTGGCCTCATGAGACGCCAGGACGCTCCGCATGTGGCGCTGGAATGTAGCAGCCGCGTTCGGCAGGCCAAAAGGCATGCGAACGTAGCTGTGAGGGGCCCCTCGCACCGGCTGATGAGGACATGGCTACCACAGTTACACCCATATCCCCTGTTGTTTTACCTCTTGGAACAGTTGCTAGAGCTCAGATACGCCAATTAAATTATCAGGTACTTTCGTTTCTTGGTAATGTTTCTAGTGTTCATGAGAATATGATGCTGCCTAACTTAGATACATTTGTGTTGCTTGCAATTGAAGGGCCTAGCACGGACAAGAAAGATGAACATTGGAGCATGGTCAAGCACGGAGATGAAGGTGCGTGCGAAGAGAACAAGAACGGAGGTTCAAGTGGAGATTTCCGGACTTTGAAGCCACCATGATAACATACAAGAAGATGGACGCAACATACAAGATGGCCTTTCATAAATTTCGTCCAAAGCTTATTATTGGTGTTGCGCCACCTTATTTTGGGCCAGGTCCATGTAATCTATTTTTAGAGTCCATATTGTAGGGGAAACGACTTAGGAGGTGTTTTAGTCCCACCTTGCCAAGGGTGGACAAAATCCCCTCTCTTTTCCCTATAAATATAGCCCTTAAGGCTTCGTTTAGACTTGGGTTTTATTTAGTTAAAAGTTAGCCATCGCTGCAACTTTGTGTACTTCATTTGTGTCCAACGATCAGACCAAGACCGCTTATGAAACCCCACTTTTATCAATACTTCATCCATACTCGCAATATTCAGATTGCTTAATCATATTCTTGCTTGTTCTTCGATTGCTTGCAGGAATAGACCTTCGTGGTCAGGTTGATTGTGCTCCAGCGTGGTCAATAATCTCTCGGAGTTGGTTTAGCGATTGCTAAGGCGCGACGTCGTGCACGTTTGTAGTCGGATCGTCAAAGTCGTCTCCACCAAATCGATAGTTATCATCTCATCGAAAGATCGGGACCCTCGCCTCTATCAAGTGGTATCAGTTTTCAGGTTGCTCGGTGAGATTTTCCGGTTTTTCATAGTCTTAGATTGCATATGTTCTTCATACCTATAGTCCAAGAAAAAGCCACAAAAAAAAGTTAGATTAGTTCATCCATGTCCCAGATAGTCTGAGCCTTTTCGCCATTATCACTTAGTTTTTGCATTGTTGAATTTTCGGTTGCATCGTGTGTCTAGTTGCTGGTTTTAGTGTCTAAACTTTTAGAGTTTCGAGTTCTAGTCACGTTTTTGTTCACATCGCATCGACGAACACCAACGCTGCAACTTAATTTATTCGTCAGCATCACCATCATCCATCCGCTGCTGTGGTTTGTCGTCGTCTTTGAGCATCAGAAAAGTTTGAGAACAGATAAAAAAGAGTTTTGAGAGAGAGAATCAGCTGAGAAGTTTGGATCAAGGAGAGAGATCGGAGTACAACAGCGAAGGAGTCCCTCTCTTTGAGCTTCTTGGGGTTTGGTGCTGCTACAGTCGATGCCAAAAACCAGGTATCTAATCTAATTCACTTGTTAAAAAAAAGTTGTTCACCGATTGTGAAGAGGAGGACGTGACTTGGAAGGTTGGGACGTGGTAGTAGTACTACTTGGAAAGTCTCCTCATCTTTCACGTTTTGGCAGGACTTCTTTTCGGTTTGGGAAAGAATAAAAGGCAAGTTCGTTTGGAAACATTACGTGGCTTGTTTTAGGAAGTAATCAGGTTTTAGGAAAGAGAAGAAGAGACCAGATTCGTTTCCCACTTAGAAAAAAAAACAAGATTCGGTTGGAGGTTTCCATATTCTGGACGTGTCCTTGGAGAAAAAAAATACAGCGAAAAAAAAGAGAAAAGATTGGAAGAAATAGATCACGTGGGTGCTTGAAAGGAAAGTTGAATCTGCACTTAATGAGGAATCTGTTTGTTGCGGAAAGTTTGGTGCGTATCACAAGGAAATATTAAAAAAAAGGCAAGTGCCAATCGGTTTGGTTGGTGGCCATTTTTGTAGAGAAATTTTCTCTGGAAAAAAGGAAAGAAGGAAGGAAGGAAGGACGTGAGTTGTGCGCTACTAATTGGAAACTAATAAGAAAAAAAACAGATCGGCCAACATAAAGAAAGAAAGGATTGCGGATCCGTTTGACAAGGTTGAAAAAAAAACGTGGCAGGGAGTTTGGGAGTAGTACTCCACGTCAATCCTTGAGAGATAGAAAAAAAACCTCTGATCTGATTGTAGTAGTTTCCGAAGGACTCCTGCGTGCAGTTTTTTATGTTGAAGGCAGGTTTGATTCTTAGATCGGTTTTTTCTTCGGTTGACAAAAGGAGAGAAAGAGGTTGGCGGAAAAAAAGCAAAGAGAGAGCAGCCACGTACAGAGTATTTGGAGATATAATAGTGCTAGTACTTTCTGGTTGCTGCATTGCTCATAAGTCTTGTTGCATATCGTGTGTGCACGTGAATTTCACTCGTGTCTTAGGCTCACGTCTCTAGCACGGTCTAGCCTAGGACCAGCACTCGACCACTTTGAGTGAATTTTAAGCTTGCATTAACTATTGTGGTTGTAGCATTTTTCTCACACATATAAAGCCAACCCAGCTCCACCTATTTCTACACTGTGTATATGTCTGTTCACCTGGCAATCGCTTTATCAACTTTTGGACTTCTTTGACACCGCTGGTTGCCGGTCACCACCTGCTGCATGGTAAGAACTTGTAAGACTTTGATATTTGCTATACTGTGAGCGTTTTACCACCACTTCTCAGTAATTCATAGGAACATTATTTTTGGATTTTGTTTGTTGTTTCTACTAATCATGACAGGATCCAGAGTTAATTCATGGGCTTTGTCGATCGCAGGAGACATGCCACCACCTATGCAAAAACCACAACCATCACGAGGGGTGCACAAACATGCAAATGCACATGAACAGGTTAATGTTTCTATACCACCATTTAATGGTCGTTTTAGACCTGCTTTATATATTGAATGGGAGTTCGACATAAATCATTTATTTGCTTCCCATAATTTTGATGAACGTAAAAAAGTTAAGGTTGCGGTTGGTTCTTTCACTGGTTATGCTTTAGTTTGGTGGAGTGAATATTGTCGGTTACACCCTAATGATATACCTTCTACTTGGGATGATTTGAAACTTGCCATGCGACATACATTCATTCCCGCTTATTATACTCGTGACATGATTAAAAAGTTGCAACATTTAAAACAAGGTAGTGACACCGTAACGAAATATTATGATGCTTTACAAACTACCTTGTTGCATTCCTCTTTAGAAGAAAGTGAAGAAGATTTTATGGATAGATTTTGCGGAGGATTAAACCGTGATATTCAGGAGATACTAATTCATGAAGAGTGTTATCCTATGGATCGTTTGTTTCGTCTTGCTTGTAAAGCTGAACAGGAAATAAAACGACGTGTTGGCCTCAAGCAGAACAAGCACAAAGTGCACATTCCAAGAGATGATACGGCTGTTCGTTCAACTACTAGGCATACTATGACAACCACATCCGTTGTTGTGAGGACTACATCACCTACACCGTGTGACACATCACCACCGAGAGTGCCTACATCGTCAGGGTTGATCATAAGAGGTAATGACAAAGGTACTTGATAGAGGCAAAGGTGTCCCGTCCTTCGGTGAGATGATGGATATCGCTTTGGTGGAAGTCGACTTTGACGATCCGACTACGAACGTGCGATGACGTCGCGCCTTAGCAATCGCTAAACCAACTCCGAGAGGTTATTGACCACGCCGGAGCACGATCAACCTGACCACGAGGGTCTGTTTCCTGCGAGCAAACGAAGAACAAGCAAGAAACTGAGATTGCAATCTGGATATTGAGAATATAAGATGAAAGCTTTATTGATGAAGGTGGGGTTCTGTGACGCCTTTGTCTGGTCGTTGAACACAAACGAAGTACGCGAAGTTGCAGCTATGGCGAACTTTTAATCTAAACAAAACCCAAAGTCTAAACGACGCCCTAAGGGCTGTATATATGGAGGAAGAAGGGGGAATTTCGTGGCCCTTGGGGAAGGGGTCTGAAACCAACCCTATCTCTTGTTTCCCCACACATACGGACTCTAAAAATAGCCTATACTCAAGTATTTCGAAATTACATGGGCCTGGCACAATAATAAGGTGACGCAGCACCTAGAATAGCCTCTGGACGAAAGTTATGAAGTAGCATCTTGTATATTTCGTCCAAGGCTTCATGCACGCATTATGGTGGCTTCAATGTCCTGAAATCATCACTTGTAACTCCGTTCTTGTCCCCCATGCGCATGCCATCATCTCCATGCTTGTTCTTGCTCCAATGTTCATCCTTCTCAAAGCTAGGCCCTTCATTTGTAAGCAAAACAAATGTATCCAATTTAGGCAGCATCATATTCTCATGAACATTAGAATCATTACCAAGAAACGAAAGTACCTGGTAATTTAATTGGCGTGCGCGAGCTCTAGTAATTGGTCCAGTATGTATAGCAGCAGGGGCTGTGGGTGTAACAATGGTATTGATGTCCTCATCATCCTCCCCTTCTTGAAATGAAGTCGTCCTCGACGGAAGCTCATCTCCCTCACCCAAATAAGGCTTCAAATCTGCAATGTTAAAAGTGGGACTAACCCCAAAATCTGCAGGCAGCTCAAGTTTATATGCATTATCATTTATTTTCTCTAACACCTTAAAAGGACCATTAGCACGTGGCATTAGCTTTGATTTGCGCAAATCAGGAAATCTATCCTTACGCAAATGTAACCAAACAAGATCTCCAGGTGCAAACACAACATGTTTTCTACCCTTATCTCCAGCAAGTTTATATTTAGCATTCATACGCTCAATGTTTTCCTTAGTTAACTCATGCATTTTGAAGATCAATTCAGCACGTTGTTTAGCATCAAAATTAACCTTCTCCGAAGATGGAAGAGGCAACAAATCAATAGGTGCACGAGGTAGGAAACCATACACAATTTCAAAAGGGCACATCTTAGTAGTAGAATGCAATGAACGATTATAAGCAAACTCAATATGAGGCAAGCATTCTTCTCACATTTTCTTATTATTCTTCAAAACAGCCCTAAGCATAGTAGACAATGTTCTATTGACTACTTCAGTTTGTCCATCAGTTTGAGGCTGACAAGTAGTACTAAAAAGCAGTTTAGTCCCCAACTTAGCCCATAAACATCTCCAAAAGTGGCTAAGAAATTTAGTATCACGATCTGAAACAATAGTATTTGGCACACCATGCAAACGAATAATTTCACGGAAGAACAAATCAGCAACATTAACAACATCATCGCTTTTATGACATGGTATAAAGTGTGCCATTTTTGAGAATCTATCCAGGACAACAAATATGCTATCCCTCCCCTTCTTTGTTCGAGGTAAACCTAAAACAAAGTCCATAGATATATCCTCCCAAGGAACACTAGGTACAGGCAAAGGCATATATAAACCATGAGGATTGAGTCGTGACTTAGCTTTTTGACATGTAGTGCAGCGAGCAACAAAACGCTCAACATCCTGTCTCATCTTTGGCCAACAGAAATGTGTAGCAAGTACGTCCTCCGTCTTCTTCACGCCAAAGTGTCCCATTAATCCTCCTCCATGCGCCTCCTGCAACAACAAAATACGAAGAGAGCTAGCTGGAATGCGTAGCTTGGTAGCACGGAACACAAATCCATCATTAACGACAAACTTGTTCCAGGTTCTTCCTTCTTTACAATTCTGCAATACATCTTTAAAATCAGCATCATGCACATATTGATCTTTGATGGTCTCCAAACCAAATATTTTGAAGTCAAGTTGTCAAAGCATAGTATAGCGACGAGACAATGCATCAGCAATAACATTTTCTTTACCCTTCTTGTGTTTAATGACATAAGGGAAAGTTTCAATGAATTCAACCCATTTAGCATGTCTACGATTCAGTTTAGCTTGACTTTTAATATGTTTCAAAGATTCATGATCAGAATGTATAACAAATTCTTTGGGCCATAAATAATGTTGCCATGTTTCTAAAGTCCGAACAAGAGCATATAGTTCTTTATCATAAGTAGAATAATTCAGACTAGGCCCACTCAATTTTTCAGAAAAGTATGCAACAGGTTTGCCATCTTGTAATAACACACCTCCTAATCCAATTCCACTAGCATCACATTCAAGCTCAAAAGTCTTATTAAAATCAGGAAGTTGGAGTAAAGGAGCATGTGTCAACTTATCTTTCAATACCGTGAAGGCTTCTTCCTGTGCGGTACCCCAAACAAAAGGCACATCCTTCTTTGTAAGCTCGTTGAGAGGTGCAGCAAAGGTGCTAAAATCTCTCACAAATCGCCTATAGAAACCAGCGAGTCCAAGAAAACTCCGCACTTGGGTGACCGTTTTGGGCTGCGGCCAACTCTCAATAGCTTCAATATTGGCTTTATCAACTTCAATTCCCTGTGGAGTAACAACATAGCCAAGAAAAGATACTCGGTCGGTGCAAAAGGTGCACTTCCCAAGGTTACCAAACAAACGTGCATCACGTAGAGCAATAAAAACAGCACGTAAATGTTCCAAATGTTCTTCCAAAGATTTGCTATAAATCAGTATATCATCAAAATAGACTACCACAAATCGTCCAATGAAAGCACGTAAAACTTCGTTCATTAGTCTCATGAAAGTACTAGGTGCATTAGTTAACCCAAAAGGCATGACTACCACTCATATAAACCAAACTTAGTTTTAAATGCAGTTTTCCATTCATCTCCCAATTTCATACGAATTTGATGGTATCCACTACGCAAATCAACTTTGGAGAATATTGTAGAGCCACTCAATTCATCAAGCATATCATCTAGCCTAGGAATAGGATGACGATAACGAATAGTAATATTATAAATGCCTCTACAATCAACACACATACGCGATGTACCATCCTTTTTAGGCACTAGTATAATAGGAACAGCACAAGGACTAAGAGATTCGCGTATATAACCTTTGTCGAGCAGCTCCTGTACTTGACGCATAATCTCCTTCGTCTCCTCTGGATTGGTACGGTATGGTGCACGGTTGGGTAGCGATGCACCGGGAATTAAATCAATTTGATGCTCAATCCCTCGAATAGGTGGTAATCCGGGTGGCACGTCTTGTTGGAAGACGTCAGCGAACTCCTGCAAAATGTTAGTGACAGCAGGGGGCAAAGAGGAAGGCACGTCCTCGAATGAAAATAATGCCTCTTTGCACACAAAAGCATAGCAAACAGATTTGTTGAAACCTAGCTCATTAATATCAGATTTTGTGGCACGTAAACATGCACTTCTCAATTTAATTTCAGAAACAACACTAGATGGTTTATTATTAGGTTTCATTTGTTGCTCAAATTCTTTTGCCACAATCTGATTTTCACTCTTATTTTTCTCCTGTTTTGCTTTATTAGCTCTATTAATGTCATCTTTCAAAATGGAATCAGGAGTCATAGGAAGCAAAGTAATATTTTTATCCTTATGAACAAGAGTATACTGATTGTTTCTTTACCCTTCTTGTGTTTAATGACATAAGGGAAAGTTTCAATGAATTCAACCCATTTAGCATGTCTACGATTCAGTTTAGCTTGACTTTTAATATGTTTCAAAGATTCATGATCAGAATGTATAACAAATTCTTTGGGCCATAAATAATGTTGCCATGTTTCTAAAGTCCGAACAAGAGCATATAGTTCTTTATCATAAGTAGAATAATTCAGACTAGGCCCACTCAATTTTTCAGAAAAGTATGCAACAGGTTTACCATCTTGTAATAACACACCTCCTAATCCAATTCCACTAGCATCACATTCAAGCTCAAAAGTCTTATTAAAATCAGGAAGTTGGAGTAACGGAGCATGTGTCAACTTATCTTTCAATACCGTGAAGGCTTCTTCCTGTGCGGTACCCCAAACAAAAGGCACATCCTTCTTTGTAAGCTCGTTGAGAGGTGCAGCAATGGTACTAAAATCTCTCACAAAACGCCTATAGAAACCAGCGAGTCCAAGAAAACTCCGCACTTGTGTGACCGTTTTGGGCTGCGGCCAACTCCCAATAGCTTCAATCTTGGCTTTATCAACTTCAATTCCCTGTGGAGTAACAACATAGCCAAGAAAAGATACTCGGTCGGTGCAAAAGGTGCACTTCCCAAGGTTACCAAACAAACGTGCATCACGTAGAGCAATAAAAACAGCACGTAAATGTTCCAAATGTTCTTCCAAAGATTTGCTATAAATCAGTATATCATCAAAATAGACTACCACAAATCGTCCAATGAAAGCACGTAAAACTTCGTTTATTAGTCTCATGAAAGTACTAGGTGCATTAGTTAACCCAAAAGGCATGACTAACCACTCATATAAACCAAACTTAGTTTTAAATGCAGTTTTCCATTCATCTCCCAATTTCATACGAATTTGATGGTATCCACTACGCAAATCAACTTTGGAGAATATTGTAGAGCCACTCAATTCATCAAGCATATCATCTAGCCTAGGAATAGGATGACGATAACGAATAGTAATATTATTAATGCCTCTCCAATCAACACACATACGCGACGTACCATCCTTTTTAGGCAGCAGTATAATAGGAACAACACAAGGACTAAGAGATTCCCGTATATAACCTTTGTTGAGCAGCTCCTATACTTGACGCATAATCTCCTTCGTCTCCTCTGGATTGGTACGGTATGGTGCACGGGTGGGTAGCGATGCACCGGGAATTAAATCAATTTGATGCTCAATCCCTCGAATAGGTGGTAATCCCGGTGGCAGGTCTTGTGGGAAGACGTCAGCGAACTCCTGCAAAATGTTAGTGACAGCAGGGTGCAAAGAGGAAGGCGCGTCCTCGAATGAAAATAATGCCTCTTTGCACACAAAAGCATAGCAAGCAGATTTGTTGAAATCTAGCTCATCAATATCAGATTTTGTGGCAAGTAAACATGCACTTTTCAATTTAATTTCAGAAACAACACTAGATGGTTTATTATTAGGTTTCATTTGTTGCTCAAATTCTTTTGCCACAACCTGATTTTCACTCTTATGTTTCTCCTGTTTTGCTTTATTAGCTCTATTAATGTCATCTTTCAAAATGGAATCAGGAGTCATAGGAAGCAAAGTAATATTTTTATCCTTATGAACAAGAGTATACTGATTGTTTCTAACATGGTGTACAGAATTTTTATCAAATTGCCATGGTCTACCAAGTAATAAGGAACATGCTTGCATGGGTACCACATCACAATCAACATAATCAGCATATGTAGAGATACTAAAATGCACACGAACAGTACGTGTTACCTTAACCTTGCCGCTGTTGTTGAACCATTGGATGTAGTAAGGATGTGGATGTGGTCTTGTGGTGAGAGATAGTTTCTCCACCATCTTCATGCTAGCCAAGTTGTTACAGCTCCCTCCATCTATGATGACGCGAACAGAACGTTCCTTCACAACTCCCTTTGTATGGAACAAATTATGCCTCTGATTTTGCTCTGCTTGTGTGACCTGCACACTCAAAACACGTTGAGCAACTAAACATTCATACCTGTCAGCGTCTTCAGGAGCCATGTATTGCGTCTCATTTTCAGAATCATCTCCACCATGTTCTTCACGTGTAATAAGAGCCAAAGTCTCCTCATCATAGTCACTAGCGGACTCATACCCACCATCCTCAGTAGCAATCATCACACGCTGAGATTTGCATTCTCTCGCATAATGTCCTCTTCCCTTACAACGACGACAAATAATATCACTTGTGTGCCCTGTTGACGCCATGGAAGAAGAAGAGCTCTGCGTAGGCCCGGCAAGTGTGCTCTTGGCAGAGAGTGGTGGTTGTGCTTGCTTTCTTGTATCACGGCTGGAGGTGGCACCTGATGGAGGTGATGGTGAAGTGGAAGTAGAGGATGCACGTGGTGTCCATGATGAAGGTCGACCTGCAGAAAAGTTAGTTCGCGCCAATGCCTGTCAATCCTGCACTTCACGTTCAGCTTTACAAGCAAGATCGAATAAACGAGTGATATTATTATAATCCTTATACTCTAGAATGGTCTGAATCTCTTTATTTAATCCACCCATAAAACGTGCAAGCATAGCTTCATTCTCCTCAACAATACCACATCTAATCATGCCAGTTTGTAATTCCTGATAATATTCTTCTACAGAATTTTTCCCTTGTCTTAAGCGCT
Source organism: Triticum aestivum (assembly GCF_018294505.1). Lineage (NCBI taxonomy): Eukaryota > Viridiplantae > Streptophyta > Magnoliopsida > Poales > Poaceae > Triticum > Triticum aestivum. The sequence goes on along the minus strand of NC_057802.1, from coordinate 242,254,219 downwards.
GCAATTTTTGAAGTAATTCACGTTGATAATATGGTGGAACCCAACGAGTACGCATAGCAGTTTTCAAAGCAGCCCAAGTAGCTGGAACAGGATATAATCTACAATGTTCAGACCACCAAACACATGCAAAGCTAGTGAAAGCACAAACAGCAGCAGGAACACGTCTCTCCTCAGGATATTGTAAATATGTAAATCGTTGTTCAGTTTCTAACTCCCAAGTAAGATATATATCAGGAACATATCTACCCTCAAATGGTGGAATATTCAATTTCAGTTTAGGGAGATGGTCATGATCTCGTACCTGAGGTGGTGGTGCCGGCCTACCGTTGCGAATATATACCTGAGGTCGACCTGCTGGTGGTGGTGCTGGTGGCTGCACGTAGTTCTGATTTTGATCAACCTCATCCTCATAATCGCCCGCATAATCGTTATCCTCCTCAGCCGCCGCAGTAGCAGGAGCCAAAGAAGCATCAAGAGTAGGTGCAGCGGCACCCGAATTTTGACCAGTCTCAATTGGAACGCGCTGTGCTCGTCCCACTTGATTTGGAAGGCGGCGTTGGAGATGTGGTTGTTGTTGTTGTAAAGGTGCGACATATGCAACCGGTGGTGGTTGGGGAAGACGCTTGAGTAATTCAGTAAACTTGTTATCCAGCTTTGTCTCGAACGACTTCTCCACGGCATCTATCTTCTCCATAGCCTCTTCAAATCTGTTTAGCACATCTCCCACCTGGCCACTCATCATTTGCTGAAATTTATCATGCAACTCCTTGTTCGTCATGTTCTGCCAATCAGTCTCAGCGGCTTGTGATCCTGCCATGGTTAGCAGCAATAGAAACACAAAAGAATATGATCCTACAGACTACTAGGAAGTGGTGGTGATGGTGGTGTGTCACAAATCCTTCAAGCGAATCTCAAATTCTTACCAGTTCTTACCCAGCAGCAGGTGGTGATCGGCAACCGTTGTAGTCAAAACTCTCAAAGCTTGGATAGAGCGATTACCAGGGAGAGTCAAACGCACGATGTAGATGTATGTGGAGCTGGGAAGGCTTAATATGGTAGCAAAAATGGTCAGCCATAATCAATTCAGAGATGCAAAGTTGAATAAACGCTCAACGACGGTACTGTGCTGGTCCTAGGCTAGACCGTGCTAGAGACGCGAGCCTAGAACACTAACAAAATCACGGCGCTGCACGTAAACAAGGGGAAAGCACACTCTGGAAAAAAAATTCTCTTTTTTTTTGCGCGCTCTTTTTATTTGCGAAAAATCACTATAATGGCGAGTGTCTCAAAACTCGTCCCAGGTCAAACTGACAGGATAGGCACAAATTTTTTTGACTATTTTTTTTGTTCAGAAATCAGGGCAGCGACGACGAAAAAGTGCGACAAAAAATCACTATGATGGCGAGTGTCTCAAAACACTCCCCGGGACCTAAAAATAGGATAGGGAAAAAAATATTTTTGGTCGCCGAAATTTTGGCCTAAAAACTGCCCGGGGGTCTCCAGACTTTTTTTCGAGACCTACTCAGGCAAGGAAACACGAAACGGAAAATAGATGGATCTCTAAAACAAACCGAATATGAAAAGAACTCGGAATTGTGGTGGATATATGGTGGTAGGATATGGCAGCGGTGGTGGTATATGGTAGCGGTGGTGGTATATGGATACGGATCGGTGGTGGTATATGGATACGGATTGGTGGTGGTATATGGATACGGATTCAGAGCGGTGGCGGATAAGCAATGGTGGTAGATGGCAAGGCGATGATGATGGTGCGGCGGCGGCGGCGTGACAACTTATGACCAGAACTAGAAACTCTAAAAGACTAGACTCTAAGACCAGCAACTTGACACGACGATGCAACCGCAAATTCAACAAAGCAAAAACCCTAAAAAGATTATGCAAAGGCTCAGATTGGTTCCGATATGATGAACTAACCCTAATTTTTTTGTGTGGCTTTTTCGTGGACTGTAGGTATGAAGAACAGACTCGATCTAAACTACGAAAAACTGTAAAATCTCACCGAGCAACCTGGAAATCTGATACCACTTGATAGAGGCAAAGGTGTCTCGTCTTTCGGTGAGATGATGGATATCGCTTTGGTGGAAGTCGACTTTGACGATCCGACTACGAACGTGCGATGACGTCGCGCCTTAGCAATCGCTAAACCAACTCCGAGAGGTTATTGACCACGCCGGAGCACGATCAACCTGACCACGAGGGTCTGTTTCCTGCGAGCGAACGAAGAACAAGCAAGAAACTGAGATTGCAATCTGGATATTGAGAATATAAGATGAAAGCTTTATTGATCAAGGTGGGGTTCTGTGACGCCTTTGTCTGGTCGTTGAACACAAACGAAGTACGCGAAGTTGCAGCTATGGCGAACTTTTAATCTAAACAAAACCCAAAGTCTAAACGACGCCCTAAGGGCTGTATATATGGAGGAAGAGGGGGGAATTTCGTGGCCCTTGGGGATGGGGTCCGAAACCAACCCTATCTCTTGTTTCCCCACACATACGGACTCTAAAAACAGCCTATACTCAAGTATTTCGAAATTACATGGGCCTGGCCCAATAATAAGGTGACGCAGCACCTAGAATAGCCTCTGGACGAAAGTTATGAAGCATTAAGGTGGCTTCAATGTCCTGAAATCATCACTTGTAACTCCGTTCTTGTCCCCCATGCACATGCCATCATCTCCATGCTTGTTCTTGCTCCAATGTTCATCCTTCTCAAAGCTAGGCCCTTCATTTGTAAGGAAAACAAATGTATTCAATTTAGGCAGCATCATATTCTCATGAACATTAGAATCATTACCAAGAAACGAAAGTACCTGGTAATTTAATTGGCATGCGCGAGCTCTAGTAATTGGTCCAGTATGTATAGCAGCAGGGGCTGTGGGTGTAACAATGGTATTGATGTCCTCATCAGTACTAATCTTCTACCTCCACATGAGTATGATGAATGTCTTGTCACTTTAAATGCACCATGCGGTGAGCTACCCAGTACTTTGATCACACCAACTATTTTAGAGGACTATGTTGATGATTTGACATTGCCATGTGATCAAACAATTTTGAGTGAACCCATTGAATTAACTATAGATGCAAAAGAATCAAGTGAATCAGGGAATAAATCAGTTTTCGATCAAAAATGTTTGAAAATAATTGTGCCAATGTTTAATCATTTTGATATGACCTCTAATCTTGGTGATGGTTCATCAATGTTGGGATGGTTTACTGATAAGCATTGTCAATCTTTTGATATGAATAAGAGCTTCACTTATATGTGCAAACTGAGTTGCCATATTTTCATGCCTTTGACTTCTTGTGATAATATATTGGCTTTATATTTCACGACTTTTGAAGGGTGCTCTTGTATAACTGTGTCACATGTGCCCCAACTGGGATCAGTAAAAATGGATGACATATACATATACAACGTGTACACCTTGTCTCTTTTGCTAGCCACATTTCAGTTTAAGCAACGCCGAGGACGGCTTTGTTTTCAAGAAGGGGAGGATGATGAGGACATGGCTACCACAGTTACACCCATATCCCCTGTTGTTTTACCTCTTGGAACAGTTGCTAGAGCTCAGATACGCCAATTAAATTATCAGGTACTTTCGTTTCTTGGTAATGTTTCTAGTGTTCATGAGAATATGATGCTGCCTAACTTAGATACATTTGTGTTGCTTGCAATTGAAGGGCCTAGCACGGACAAGAAGGATGAACATTGGAGCATGGTCAAGCACGGAGATGAAGGTGCGTGCGAAGAGAACAAGAACGGAGGTTCAAGTGGAGATTTCCGGACTTTGAAGCCACCATGATGACATACAAGAAGATGGACGAAATATACAAGATGGCATGTCATAAATTTCGTCCATAGCTTATTATTGGTGGTGCGCCACCTTATTTTGGGCCAGGTCCATGTAATCTATTTTTAGAGTCCATATTGTAGGGGAAACGACTTAGGAGGTGTTTTAGTCCCACTGTGCCAAGGGTGGACAAAATCCCCTCTCTTTTCCCTATAAATATAGCCCTTAAGGCTTCGTTTAGACTTGGGTTTTATTTAGTTAAAAGTTAGCCATCGCTGCAACTTCGTGTACTTCGTTTGTGTCCAACGATCAGACCAATACCGCTTATGAAACCCCACTTTTATCAATACTTCATCCATACTCGCAATATTCAGATTGCTTAATCATATTCTTGCTTGTTCTTCGATTGCTTGCAGGAATAGACCTTCGTGGTCAGGTTGATCGTGCTCCAGCATGGTCAATAACCTCTCGGAGTTGGTTTAGCGATTGCTAAGGCGCAACGTCGTGCACGTTTGTAGTCGGATCGTCAAAGTCGTCTCCACCAAATCGATAGTTATCATCTCATCGAAAGATCGGGACCCTCGCCTCTATCACCGGCCAACATGGGACAGCCAGAAGAGCTCCTGAGACGCGGCCCTATTGAGCCCAGGAATGTTGACGCCGGCGCACAGCTCGCTGTCCTCGCCGGGGCAGGGAGCTGCGCTGGTGGTGGGCGATGGTCGCCTCGCATAGCTCTTGCCTCCTGAAGCTCCTCAATTGCCTTGGTGATGAACTCCCGAGTGCCTGGCGCTTTGTGCCCTGCGCTTTCCTCACGGAAGCGCGCATTGAAGCACGCCTCCACATGGTGCCCGAGCGCCTCCCTCATGACGCTGGCCAGTTCAGAGGCCCTCCAGAGGAGAGCCCTTGAGCCCAGCCTGAGAGGGGCGCCGGGCGCGCCTTCCTATGCGAGAGGGGAAGGTGCCCCGTTCGTGGTCACAGGGCTTGAGGCAGCGCCGCCGGACACCCCACCCTCCTGAGGTCCTTGGCGGAGTAGCTGCTTCTTCTTCTTGGGGACAGCCTCAGGAGGGTAGACAACGCCCTCGTCATCTGGGTCCTCGACCGCCGCAACCTGGTAGGCGCGCTCGAGAGAGCATGCCGCGTCCTTCTCCTCGCAGGCGACCGTGATGATGCCGCAACTCCCTAGCATCTTGAGGACATTGTAGCCATGATGAGTCACTACCATGAACTTGGCCAGGGCCGGATACCCAAGGATGGTGTTGTACGGGAGGCGAATGTGGGCGACGTCAAAGTCGATGAGCTCAGTGCGGTAGTTGTTGCGCTTGCCGAAGGTGACAGGGAGGCGGATCTCCCCTATCGGGGTGGTGGAGCGGTCAGTCACTCCTGAGAAGGGCTTGGTACGCTGGAGCTGGTCATACGGCACCTGGAGTCGGTCGAACGTCTCGACGGAGAGAACATTGAGCCCCGCACCGCCATCGGTGAGTGTCTTGGTGACGAGGACGTTGCTGATGGTAGGTGAGCAGAGCATCGGGAGGGCACTGTGATGCGGAGCATCCCACGGTCATCCCCACGGACCATCCTACATCTCCCAAGACACCACGTGGACCGATGACACGAGCTCGTGCAAGAGCTATCAAAAATGAGGTTAACTCTCTCCTTGTTGAACTCCACTTTGACCCACTTGAGACATGGCTACTACCTCAAACGGAGATGCTTTGTGTGCTTAGGTACCAAGGAGAAGCTACGATGCAAGATGGACATCAAGAGCATGAAGAGAACATGCCCAGCCCAGAAATCCCAGTACAACCGCTCAACCACCGCCCAAGTTTCTGTGATCGAGCGGAACAAGGCCGGTATCGCCCCGGTTTATACCGGTAACAGGCAAAAGACCGGTACTACCGGCCAGACAACTGGTACAACCGCTACTCCCTTCCGTGTACACCTCCAGGAACCAGTACCTGGGCTCCCAGCGGTACAACCGCTCCCATGACCGGTACTACCGGCCTGCCTGTGCGCAATGAAAGGGGTTTCACCCCATGTATCCCCTACTTACCCCTTAGACTATATATACTTGTCTCCTAGCTCCGTACTAGGGTTAGCGTTGTGATAGCTCATATGTGAGATAGAGCCTCGCTCATCCATACGGATCTACTCCTTGAGAGAGACCGCGGCCCCTCTTCGGAGGAGATCCACGTTGGATTCAAGACCCCCCTTGGGTGGCCCCATCAAGACCTCCTCACGGAGAAGAACCGGTTACCCTATGTATCGTCCCTTGTTGATCGTGGAACGTGTATCTCTTTGTGTTTCGAGGATCTAGCACATGCGTAATCGAATCTTGTTGGTTTGAGTGATTCTCTCGTGTTTTCCCTCGTGTGTCCCCTCATGTTCTTCGTGTTCTTCGTAGGATCCTCTCCAATCGTGAAACATCGGGCCACTAGGGTTCTACCCTACATCATCTTGGATCAGAGCAAGGTTGATCACGAATTTGGAGCCCCTACCCCTTTGTTTTCTAGCCTAGTTTTGTTGATTTTGTCCCAATTTTGAAAATCCCCACCAAAAATAGCCCCAAATTTTTTTGTGATTTGTTGGTGTGATGAAGTTTTGTTCGGTTTGATCGATGGATTTGCTTGGTTTCGAGTGGATCTAGCATCTCCCCAAGTTTCCCCACTTTCCATCCACGAAATCCATCAAATTTTGCCCCCGAAATCATCCATTTCCGCCCCAAATCCACCCCCGATCCAGATCTGAGAATTTTCCTGACACGAGCGGTACTACTGCCCCGTCCAAACGGTACTACCGCTGAGCAACACAAGCGGTACTACCGCCCACCCAAGCAGTACAACCACCCACCGCAGTTTCACCCTTCGATGATCGACTGTTTTGCCTAGGTCCTCCACCATATCTTCCGTTTTTCTTCAACCACTTCCGCATTGCCAACCTCGATACGACCATTTGACCTTGGTTTTGGGAATTTGAGTTGTGGTTGATCGTTTCCTAGGGTGTTTCGGTTAACTAGGAACGGTTCAACATCGAGAACACCGCCACTCATCATCACCATGAGGTCGTCCTCGTACACAGACAGTAACTTCGACGACATCTTTGTCTCCTCCTTGCCATTGCATTGATAGCCCATAGCCATTTTGCGTAACTTACCCATCGAGACTAGCCTTTGAGTATTGCTGGCAACGTTACTTGTGCACTTTAGTGATCCTACTTCCCATAGCATACATACCATATCATCGTGGTGCATATTATTGGTATCATCTCTTGTGTCACAAAATTGCCATAAGCATACACAATTGCTATCTTGGTTAGTAAAGTTTTGCATGAAAAAAGAGGTCAAAAGAGAAAGAGCTGATAAGGACATCAATACCATTGTTACACCCACAGCCCCTGCTGCTATACATACTGGACCAATTACTAGAGCTCGCGCATGCCAATTAAATTACCAGGTACTTTCGTTTCTTGGTAATGATTCTAATGTTCATGAGAATATGATGCTGCCTAAATTGGATACATTTGTTTTGCTTACAAATGAAGGGCCTAGCTTTGAGAAGGATGAACATTGGAGCAAGAACAAGCATGGAGATGATGCCATGCGCATGGGGAACAAGAACGGAGTTACAAGTGATGATTTCAAGACGTTGAAGCCACCATAATGCGTGCATGAAGCCTTGGACGAAATATACAAGATGCTACTTCATAACTTTCGTCCAGAGGCTATTCTAGGTGCTGCGTCACCTTATTATTGGGCCAGGCCCATGTAATTTCGAAATACTTGAGTATAGGCTATTTTTAGAGTCCGTATGTGTGGGGAAACAAGAGATAGGGTTGGTTTCGGACCCCTTCCCCAAGGGCCACGAAATTCCCCCCTCTTCCTGATAGAGGCAAAGGTGTCCCGTCTTTCGATGAGATGATGAATATCGCTTTGATGGAAGTCGACTTTGACGATCCGACTACGAACGTGCGAGGACGTCGCGCCTTAGCAATCGCTAAACCAACTCCGAGAGGTTATCGACCACGCCGGAGCACGATCAACCTGACCACGAGGGTCTGTTTCCTGCGAGCAAACGAAGAACAAGCAAGAAACTGATATTGCAATCTGGATATTGCGAATATAAGATGAAAGCTTTATTGATCAAGGTGGGGTTCTGTGACGCCTTTGTCTGGTCGTTGAACACAAATGAAGTACGCGAAGTTGCAGCTATGGCGAACTTTTAATCTAAACAAAACCCAAAGTCTAGGCGACGCCCTAAGGGCTGTATATATGGAGGAAGAGGGGGGGATTTCGTGGCCCTTGCGGAAGGGGTCCGAAACCAACCCTATCTCTTGTTTCCCCACACATACGGACTGTAAAAACAGCCTATACTCAAGTATTTCGAAATTACATGGGCCTGGCCCAATAATAAGGTGACGCAGCACCTTGAATAGCCTCTGGACGAAAGTTATGAAGTAGCATCTTGTATATTTCGTCCAAGGCTTCATGCACGCATTATGGTGGCTTCAATGTCCTGAAATCATCACTTGTAACTCCGTTCTTGTCCCCCATGCGCATGCCATCATCTCCTCATCATCCACCCCTTCTTGAAATGAAGTCGTCCTCGACGGAAGCTCATCTCCCTCACCCAAATAAGGCTTCAAATCTGCAATGTTAAAAGTGGGACTAACCCCAAAATCTGCAGGCAGCTCAAGTTTATATGCATTATCATTTATTTTCTCTAACACCTTAAAAGGACCATCAGCACGTGGCATTAGCTTTGATTTGCGCAAATCAGGAAATCTATCCTTACGCAAATGTAACCAAACAAGATCTCCAGGTGCAAACACAACATGTTTTCTACCCTTATCTCCAGCAAGTTTATATTTAGCATTCATACGCTCAATGTTTTCCTTAGTTAACTCATGCATTTTTAAGATCAATTCAGCACGTTGTTTAGCATCAAAATTAACCTTCTCCGAAGATGGAAGAGGCAACAAATCAATAGGTGCACGAGGTAGGAAACCATACACAATTTCAAAAGGGCACATCTTAGTAGTAGAATGCAATGAACGATTATAAGCAAACTCAATATGAGGCAAGCATTCTTCCCACATTTTCTTATTATTCTTCAAAACAGCCCTTGATAGAGGCGAGGGTGTCCCGATCTTTCGATGAGATGATAACTATCGATTTGGTGGAGTCGACTTTGACGATCCGACTACAAACGTGCACGACGTTGCGCCTTAGCAATCGCTAAACCAATCTCCTGAGGTTACTGACGATGCCGGAAGCACGATCAGCCTGACCACGAAGGTCTATTCCTGCACGCAATCGAAGAACAAGCAAGAATATGATAATGCAATCTGAATATTGTGAATATAGATGAAGTATTGATAAAGGTGGGGATGCGTAAGCGGTCTTGGTCTGGTCGTTGGACACAAACGAAGTACACGAAGTTGCAATGGCTAACTTTTAACTAAACAAATCCCAAGGAAAAAGCTACTAGATGGATCTACTTATATAGGAACAAGGGGTGGCGCCCAAGGAGGTGGGAGGACGTCCCAAGGCAGCCTAAAACCAACCCTAGGTCGTACAAGGCTCATGGGCCCAAGTGGAGGTGATGCAACACCTTTGGACTTGTTGTTTGACTCGGATTCTGGTGCAACGTCAGATTGTTTCGACCATAACTCAATGCTCCGGACGAATTTAAAGGTGAATCCAATTGGGTTGGAAAGAGCACGAAATCTAGTTTCCAACAAAAAAAGAATCACCCAATTCGGAGTCCGTATGAAAAAGTTGTTGGCGTTTTGAGTCAGGTATGTCTGTGCAGTCCGAATCTGAATCCAGAACGTGAGAGACTTGGACTCTATCTTCTCTTGGCCCAAAAGTGACGTGAGAGGACTTTTTGAACAGAACCTAAACTTCTCCTTTTGCCTTATCTTCATATGTGGATTGTACAAATGTCCCATACACCTGCAATTAGACAAAACACAAAAGTGTGTGAAGTATTTTTGTTCTGGATAACATAAATAGATTATTGAATAGTTTGCACTAGAAATCACCTGGCAAATATGCATGTATGCAATATTTTTGGTCGTATCCAAGGTAATCATGTCCTCATCATCCTCCCCTTCTTGAAAACAAAGCCGTCCTCGGCGTTGCTTAATCTGAAATGTGGCTAACAAAAGAGACAAGGTGTACATGTTGTATATGTATATGTCATCCATTTTTACTTCCCGTGGATTTTGCACATATGACACATGTATACATGAGTAACTTTCATAGTTAATAAAATATAAAGCCAAAATATTATCACAAGAAGTAGAAGGCATGAAAGTATTGCAACTCAGTTTGCACATATAAGTGAAGCTCTTATTCATATGAAAAGATTGACAATATTCATCATTAAACCATCCCAACATTGATGAACCATCACCAAGATTAGAGGTCATATCAAAATGATTAAACATTGGCACAATTATTTTCAAACATATTTGATCCAAATCTGATTTATTCCCTGATTCACTTGATTCTTTTGCATCGATAGTTAATTCAATGGGCTCACTCAAAATTGTTTGATCACATGGCAAAGTCAAATCATCAACATAGTCCTCTAAGGTAGCTAGTGTGATCAAAGTAGTGGGTAGCTCACCGCATGGTGCACTTAAATTGACAAGACATTCATCATACTCATGTGGAAGTGGAAGATTAGTACCTTTGTCATTACCTCTTATGATCAACTCAGATGAGGTAGGCACTCTCGGTGATGATGTGTCACATGGTGGAGGTGATGTAGTCCTCACAACAACGGATGTGGTTGTCATAGTATGCTTAGTAGTTGAAGGGACAACCGTATCAACTCTTGGAATGTGCATCTCGCGCTTGTTCTCCTTGTGCGCAACACGTCGTTTTATTTCCTGTTCAGCTTTGCAAGCAAGATGAAACAAATGGTCCATAGGATAACACTCTTCATGTATTAGTATCTCCTGAATGTCACGATTTAATCCTCCCCAAAATCTATCCATAAAATCTTCTTCACTTTCTTCTAAAGAGGAATGCAGCAAGGTAGTTTGTAAAGTATCATAATATTTCGTTACGGTGTCACTACCTTGTTTTAAATGTTGCAACTTTGTAATCATGTCGCGAGTATAATAAGCGGGAACGAATGTATGTCGCATGGCAAGTTTCAAATCATCCCAAGTAGTAGGTATATCATTAGGGTGTAACCGACAATATTCACTCCACCAAACTACCGCATAACCAGTGAAAGAACCAACCGCAACCTTAACTTTTTTACGCACATCAAAATTATTGGAAGCAAATATATTATTTAGGTCAAACTCCCATTCAATATATAAAGCAGGTCTAAAACGGCCATTAAATGGTGGTATAGAAACATTAACCTGATCATGTGCATTTGGATGTTTGTGCACCTCTCGTGACGGTTGTGGTATTTGCATAGGTGATGGCACATCTCCCACGATCGACAAACCCCATGAATTGACTCTAGATCCTGTCATGATTAGTAGAAACAAGAAACAAAATTCAAGAATAATGTTCCTATGAACTACTAGGATGTGGTGGTAAAGCGCTCACAGTAAAGCAAATATCAATATCTTACAAGTTCTTACCAAGCAGCAGGTGGTGACAGGCAACCAGCGGTGTCAAATAACTCCAAAGATTGAGTAAAGCGATTGCCAGGGGAACGTACGTATACACGGTGTAGAAATATGTGGAGCTGGGTTGGCTATATATGGTAGCAAAATATTAGCACTAATCAATTCAGAGATGCAATGTTGAATAAACGCTCAACGACGGTACTGTGCTGGTCCTAGGCTAGACCGGACTAGAGACGCGAGCCTAGAACACTAATGAGGTCACGGCGTAGCACAACTAGCATCAATGAAGGATACTAAGTAGCTCTGGACAGCAAGATATAAGTGAAGATCACAACGGCAGTAAAGATAATGATGAAAAACAACTGCCAAGCAGGATATACAACAACTCTCTCCAACTTTCCTCTTGAAAAGTTTGTGCCAATTTTCTGATAATTTTTTTTCAAAGAATGCTACTAACTCAAGCTTTCCAATGCAAAAAGAATCACTCAATTCCGAGTTGATACGAGGAGTCAAAGAATTCTGAAACTGGCTTGAAAAACTGGAATAAGCTGTGTCCGCGAACTTCGGAGGGCAAAAAGACCTATTTAGAAGACGATTTTGAGGTGTCAAATATTGAACTAGTCTCTGCAACTATTTAGATGCGGCTCGTCGCTAGCTTTCATTTGAGTACTCGCGGAGTCAAAACGGACTTCATATGAGGAAGGTATGCCTGTTTTACTAAACAGTGCACAAAACAGATTCCAATCCGAATTCAACTACGAGATTGAGTCTAGATAGATCCGAATTTTGTTTTTTTTTCTTCTCTTTTTTTTTCTCACACTTTTTTTTCTTTCTCTTTTTTTCTGACTTCTTTTTCTTTTTTTTCTCTTTTTTTTCTCTATCTTTTTTTTTCTCTCCCTCTTTCCAAGACAAACTAGATAAGATGCAGATTGGATCAAGCGAAGATGTGAACGACCTCAACTATGATTGTGACAATGAACTATGGGTAGCACGTGGTGGAATTTGATGGATGGTGTGGTGGACAGCAGAAGGGATAACGATGCAGCGGCGACGTGACTAATGTGAAGAGAACTCGAAACTCTAAACGAACTAGACCCTAAGACCAGCAACTCGACACGACGATGCAACTGATAATTCAATAATGCAAACAAGGAATAGAAAATTGCAAAGGCTCAGACTGGCTTGGACAAAAGGATGAATAGATCTAACTTTTTTGTGGCTTTTTCTTGGACAATAGGTAAGAAAATAAATCTAATCTAGGGGAAACTGGAAATTCTCACCGAGCAACCTGAAAACTGATACCACTTGATAGAGGCGAGGGTGTCCCGATCTTTCGATGAGATGATAACTATCGATTTGGTGGAGTCGACTTTGACGATCCGACTACAAACGTGCACGACGTTGCGCCTTAGCAATCGCTAAACCAATCTCCTGAGGTTACTGACGATGCCGGAAGCACGATCAGCCTGACCACGAAGGTCTATTCCTGCACGCAATCGAAGAACAAGCAAGAATATGATAATGCAATCTGAATATTGTGAATATAGATGAAGTATTGATAAAGGTGGGGATGCGTAAGCGGTCTTGGTCTGGTCGTTGGACACAAACGAAGTACACGAAGTTGCAATGGCTAACTTTTAACTAAACAAATCCCAAGGAAAAAGCTACTAGATGGATCTACTTATATAGGAACAAGGGGTTGCGGCCAAGGAGGTGGGAGGACGTCCCAAGGCAGCCTAAAACCAACCCTAGGTCGTACAAGGCTCATGGGCCCAAGTGGAGGTGATGCAACACCTTTGGACTTGTTGTTTGACTCGGATTCTGGTGCAACGTCAGATTGTTTCGACCATAACTCAATGCTCCGGACGAATTTAAAGGTGAATCCAATTGGGTTGGAAAGAGCACGAAATCTAGTTTCCAACAAAAAAAGAATCACCCAATTCGGAGTCCGTATGAAAAAGTTGTTGGCGTTTTGAGTCAGGTATGTCTGTGCAGTCCGAATCTGAATCCAGAACGTGAGAGACTTGGACTCTATCTTCTCTTGGCCCAAAAGTGACGTGAGAGGACTTTTTGAACAGAACCTAAACTTCTCCTTTTGCCTTATCTTCATATGTGGATTGTACAAATGTCCCATACACCTGCAATTAGACAAAACACAAAAGTGTGTGAAGTATTTTTGTTCTGGATAACATAAATAGATTATTGAATAGTTTGCACTAGAAATCACCTGACAAATATGCATGTATGCAATATTTTTGGTCGTATCCAAGGTAGTCATGTCCTCATCAGCCCTAAGCATAGTAGACAATGTTCTATTGACTACTTCAGTTTGTCCATCAGTTTGGGGGTGACAAGTAGTACTAAAAAGCAGTTTAGTCCCCAACTTAGCCCATAAACATCTCCAAAAGTGGCTAAGAAATTTAGTATCACGATCGGAAACAATAGTATTTGGCACACCATGCAAGCGAATAATTTCACGAAAGAACAAATCAGCAACATTAACAGCATCATCGCTTTTATGACATGGTATAAAGTGTGCCATTTTCGAGAATCTATCCACGACAACAAATATGCTATCCCTCCCCTTCTTTGTTCGAGGTAAACCTAAAACAAAGTCCATAGATATATCCTCCCAGGGAACACTAGGTACAGGCAAAGGCATATATAAACCATGAGGATTGAGTCGTGACTTAGCTTTTTGACATGTAGTGCAGCGAGCAACAAAACGCTCAACATCCCGTCTCATCTTTGGCCAAAAGAAATGTGTAGCAAGTACGTCCTCCGTCTTCTTCACGCTAAAGTGTCCCATTAATCCTCCTCCATTCGCCTCCTGCAACAACAAAAGACGAAGAGAGCTAGCTGGAATGCATAGCTTGTTAGCACGGAACACAAATCCATCATTAACGACAAACTTGTTCCAGGTTCTTCCTTCTTTACAATTCTGCAAAACATCTTTAAAATCAGCATCATGCACATATTGATCTTTGATGGTCTCCAAACCAAATATTTTGAAGTCAAGTTGTGAAAGCATAGTATAGCGACGAGACAATGCATCAGCAATAACATTTTCTTTACCCTTCTTGTGTTTAATGACATAAGGGAAAGTTTCAATGAATTCAACCCATTTAGCATGTCTACGATTCAGTTTAGCTTGACTTTTAATATGTTTCAAAGATTCATGATCAGAATGTATAACAAATTCTTTGGGCCATAAATAATGTTGCCATGTTTCTAAAGTCCGAAAAAGAGCATATAGTTCTTTATCATAAGTAGAATAATTCAGACTAGGCCCACTCAATTTTTCAGAAAAGTATGCAACAGGTTTGCCATCTTGTAATAACACACCTCCTAATCCAATTCCACTAGCATCACATTCAAGCTCAAAAGTCTTATTAAAATCAGGAAGTTGGAGTAAAGGAGCATGTGTCAACTTATCTTTCAATACCGTGAAGGCTTCTTCCTGTGCGGTACCCCAAACAAAAGGCACATCCTTCTTTGTAAGCTCGTTGAGAGGTGCAGCAAAGGTGCTAAAATCTCTCACAAATCGCCTATAGAAACCAGCGAGTCCAAGAAAACTCCGCACTTGGGTGACCGTTTTGGGCTGCGGCCAACTCTCAATAGCTTCAATATTGGCTTTATCAACTTCAATTCCCTGTGGAGTAACAACATAGCCAAGAAAAGATACTCGGTCGGTGCAAAAGGTGCACTTCCCAAGGTTACCAAACAAACGTGCATCACGTAGAGCAATAAAAACAGCACGTAAATGTTCCAAATGTTCTTCCAAAGATTTGCTATAAATCAGTATATCATCAAAATAGACTACCACAAATCGTCCAATGAAAGCACGTAAAACTTCGTTCATTAGTCTCATGAAAGTACTAGGTGCATTAGTTAACCCAAAAGGCATGACTAACCACTCATATAAACCAAACTTAGTTTTAAATGCAGTTTTCCACTCATCTCCCAATTTCATACGAATTTGATGGTATCCACTACGCAAATCAACTTTGGAGAATATTGTAGAGCCACTCAATTCATCAAGCATATCATCTAGCCTAGGAATAGGATGACGATAACGAATAGTAAAGTTATTAATGCCTCTACAATCAACACACATACGCGATGTACCATCCTTTTTAGGCACTAGTATAATAGGAACAGCACAAGGACTAAGAGATTCGCGTATATAACCTTTGTCGAGCAGCTCCTGTACTTAACGCATAATCTCCTTCGTCTCCTCTGGATTGGTACGGTATGGTGCACGGTTGGGTAGCGATGCACCGGGAATTAAATCAATTTGATGCTCAATCCCTCGAATAGGTGGTAATCCCGGTGGCACGTCTTGTTGGAAGACGTCAGCGAACTCCTGCAAAATGTTAGTGACAGCAGGGGGCAAAGAGGAAGGCACGTCCTCGAATGAAAATAATGCCTCTTTGCACACAAAAGCATAGCAAACAGATTTGTTGAAACCCAGCTCATTAATATCAGATTTTGTGGTAAGTAAACATGCACTTTTCAATTTAATTTCAGAAACAACACTAGATGGTTTATTATTAGGTTTCATTTATTTCTCAAATTCTTTTGCCACAATCTGATTTTCACTCTTATTTTTCTCCTGTTTTGCTTTATTATCTCTATTAATGTCATCTTTCAAAATGGAATCAGGAGTCATAGGAAGCAAAGTAATATTTTTATCCTTATGAACAAGAGTATACTGATTGTTTCTACCATGGTGTACGGAGTTTTTATCAAATTGCCATGGTCTACCAAGTAATAAGGAACATGCTTGCATGGGTACCACATCATAATCAACATAATCAGCATATGTAGAGATACTAAAATGCACACGAACAGTACGTGTTACCTTAACCTTGCCGCTGTTGTTGAACCATTGGATGTAGTAAGGATGTGGATGTGGTCTTGTGGTGAGAGATAGTTTCTCCGCCATCTCCATGCTAGCCAAGTTGTTACAGCTCCCTCCATCTATGATGACGCGAACAGAACGTTCCTTCACAACTCCCTTTGTATGGAACAAATTATGCCTCTGATTTTCCTCTGCTTGTGTGACCTGCACACTCAAAACACGTTGAGCAACTAAACATTCATACCTGTCAGCGTCTTCAGGAGCCATGTATTGCGTCTCATTTTCAGAATCATCTCCACCATGTTCTTCACGTGTAATAAGAGCCAAAGTCTCCTCATCATAGTCACTAGCGGACTCATACCCACCATCCTCAGTAGCAATCATTACACGCTGAGATTTGCATTCTCTCGCATAATGTCCTCTTCCCTTGCAACGACGACAAATAATATCACTTGTGTGCCCTGTTGATGCCATGGAAGAAGAAGAGTTCTGTGCAGGCCCGACAGGTGCGCTCTTGGCAGATTGTGGTGGTTGTGCCTGCTTTCTTGTATCACGGCTGGAGGTGGAACCTGATGGAGGTGCTGGTGCAGTGGAAGTAGAAGATGCACGCGGTGTCCATGATGAAGGTCGACCTGCAGAAAAGTTAGTTCGCGCCAATGCCTATCGATCCTGCACTTCACGTTCAGCTTTACAAGCAAGATGGAATAAACGAGTGATATTAGTATACTCCTTATACTCTAGAATGGTCTGAATCTCTCTATTTAAACCACCCATAAAACGTGCAAGCATAGCTTCATTATCCTCAACAATACCACATCTAATCATGCCAGTTTGTAATTCCTGATAATATTCTTCTACAGAATTTTTCCCTTGTCGTAAACGCTGCAGTTTTTGAAGCAATTCACATTGATAATATGGTGGAACCCAACGAGTACGCATAGCAGTTTTCAAAGCAGCCCAAGTAGCTGGAGTGGGATATAATCTACAATGTTCAGACCACCATACACATGCAAAACTAGTGAAAGCACAAACAGCAGCAGCAACCCGTCTCTCCTCGGGATATTGTAAACATGTAAAACGTTGTTCAGTTTCTAACTCCCAAGTAAGATATACATCAGGAATGTATCTACCCTCAAACAATGGAATATTCAATTTCAGTTTAGGAACATGGTCATGATCTCGTACCTGAGGTGGTGGTGCAGGCCAACCGTTGCGAATATATACCTGAGGTCGACCTGCTGGAGGTGGTGCTAGTGGCTGCACGTAGTTCTGATTTTGATCAACCTCATCCTCATAATCGCCCGCATAATCGTCATCCTCCTCAGCCGCCGCAGTAGCAGGAGCCAAAGAAGCATCAACAGTAGGTGTAGCGTGATAGAGGCAAAGGTGTCCCGTCTTTCGATGAGATGATGGATATCGCTTTGGTGGAAGTCGACTTTGACGATCCGACTACGAACGTGCGAGGACGTCGCGCCTTAGCAATCGCTAAACCAACTCCGAGAGGTTATCGACCACGCCGGAGCACGATCAACCTGACCACGAGGGTCTGTTTCCTGCGAGCAAACGAAGAACAAGCAAGAAACTGAGATTGCAATCTGGATATTGCGAATATAAGATGAAAGCTTTATTGATCAAGGTGGAGTTCTGTGACGCCTTTGTCTGGTCGCTGAACACAAACGAACTACGCGAAGTTGCAGCTATGGCGAACTTTTAATCTAAACAAAACCCAAAGTCTAAACGACGCCCTAAGGGCTGTATATATGGAGGAAGAGGGGGGGAATTTCGTGGCCCTTGAGGAAGGGGTCCGAAACCAACCCTATCTCTTGTTTCCCCACACATACGGACTCTAAAAACAGCCTATACTTATGTATTTCGAAATTACATGGGCCTGGCCCAATAATAAGGTGACGCAGCACCTAGAATAGCCTCTGGACGAAAGTTATGAAGTAGCATCTTGTATATTTCGTCCAAGGCTTCATGCACGCATTATGGTGGCTTCAACGTCCTGAAATCATCACTTGTAACTCCGTTCTTGTTCCCCATGCGCATGCCATCATCTCCATGCTTGTTCTTGCTCCAATGTTCATCCTTCTCAAAGCTAGGCCCTTCATTTGTAAGCAAAACAAATGTATCCAATTTAGGCAGCATCATATTCTCATGAACATTAGAATCATTACCAAGAAACGAAAGTACCTGGTAATTTAATTGGCGTGCGCGAGCTCTAGTAATTGGTCCAGTATGTATAGCAGCAGGGCCTGTGGGTGTAACAATGGTATTGATGTCCTCATCATCCTCCCCTTCTTGAAATGAAGTCGTCCTCGACGGAAGCTCACCTTCCTCACCCAAATAAGGCTTCAAATCTGCAATGTTAAAAGTGGGACTAACCCCAAAATCTGCAGGTAGCTCAAGTTTATATGCATTATCATTTATTTTCTCTAACACCTTAAAAGGACCATCAGCACGTGGCATTAGCTTTGATTTGCGCAAATTAGGAAATTTATCCTTCAGCAAATGTAACCAAACAAGATCTCCAGGTGCAAACACAACATGTTTTCTACCCTTATCTCCAGCAAGTTTATATTTAGCATTCATACGCTCAATGTTTTCCTTAGTTAACTCATGCATTTTTAAGATCAATTCAGCACGTTTTTTAGCATCAAAATTAACCTTCTCCGAAGATGGAAGAGGCAACAAATCAATAGGTGCACGAGGTAGGAAACCATACACAATTTCAAAAGGGCACATCTTAGTAGTAGAATGCAATGAACGATTATAAGCAAACTCAATATGAGGCAAGCATTCTTCCCACATTTTCTTATTATTCTTCAAAACAGCCCTAAACATAGTAGACAATGTTCTATTGACTACTTCAGTTTGTCCATCAGTTTGGGGGTGACAAGTAGTACTAAAAAGCAGTTTGGTCCCCAACTTAGGCCATAAACATCTCCAAAAGTGGCTAAGAAATTTAGTATCACGATCTGAAACAATAGTATTTGGCACACCATGCAAGCGAATAATTTCACGAAAGAACAAATCAGCAACATTAACAGCATCATCGCTTTTATGACATGGTATAAAGTGTGCCATTTTCGAGAATCTATCCACGACAACAAATATGCTATCCCTCCCCTTCTTTGTTCGAGGTAAACCTAAAACAAAGTCCATAGATATATCCTCCCAAGGAACACTAGGTACAGGCAAAGGCATATATAAACCATGAGGATTGAGTCGTGACTTAGCTTTTTGACATGTAGTGCAGCGAGCAACAAAACGCTCAACATCCCGTCTCATCTTTGGCCAAAAGAAATGTGTAGCAAGTACGTCCTCCATCTTCTTCACGCCAAAGTGTCCCATTAATCCTCCTCCATGCGCCTCCTGCAACAACAAAAGACGAAGAGAGCTAGCTGGAATGCATAGCTTGTTAGCACGGAACACAAATCCATCATTAACGACAAACTTGTTCCAGGTCCTTCCTTCTTTACAATTCTGCAATACATCTTTAAAATCAGCATCATGCACATATTGATCTTTGATGGTCTCCAAACCAAATATTTTGAACTCAAGTTGTGAAAGCATAGTATAGCGACGAGACAATGCATCAGCAATAACATTTTCTTTACCCTTCTTGTGTTTAATGACATAAGGGAAAGTTTCAATGAATTCAACCCATTTAGCATGTCTATGATTCAGTTTAGCTTGACTTTTAATATGTTTCAAAGATTCATGATCAAAATGTATAACAAATTCTTTGGTCCATAAATAATGTTGCCATGTTTCTAAAGTCCGAACAAGAGCATATAGTTCTTTATCATAAGTAGAATAATTCAGACTAGGCCCACTCAATTTTTCAGAAAAGTATGCAACAGGTTTGCCATCTTGTAATAACACACCTCCTAATCCAATGCCACTAGCATCACATTCAAGCTCAAAAGTCTTATTAAAATCAGGAAGTTGGAGTAAAGGAGCATGTGTCAACTTATCTTTCAATACCGTGAAGGCTTCTTCCTGTGCGGTACCCCAAACAAAAGGCACATCCTTCTTTGTAAGCTCGTTGAGAGGTGCAGCAATGGTGCTAAAATCTCTCACAAAACGCCTATAGAAACCAGCGAGTCCAAGAAAACTCCGCACTTGTGTGACCGTTTTGGGCTGCGGCCAACTCTCAATAGCTTCAATCTTGGCTTTATCAACTTCAGTTCCCTGTGGAGTAACAACATAGCCAAGAAAAGATACTCGGTCGGTGCAAAAGGTGCACTTCCCAAGGTTACCAAACAAACGTGCATCACGTAGAGCAATAAAAACAGCACGTAAATGTTCCAAATGTTCTTCCAAAGATTTGCTATAAATCAGTATATCATCAAAATAGACTACCACAAATCGTCCAATGAAAGCACGTAAAACTTCGTTCATTAGTCTCATGAAAGTACTAGGTGCATTAGTTAACCCAAAAGGCATGACTAACCACTCATATAAACCAAACTTAGTTTTAAATGCAGTTTTCCATTCATCTCCCAATTTCATACGAATTTGATGGTATCCACTACGCAAATCAACTTTGGAGAATATTGTAGAGCCACTCAATTCATCAAGCATATCATCGAGCCTAGGAATAGGATGACGATAACGAATAGTAATATTGTTAATGCCTCTACAATCAACACACATACGCGACGTACCATCCTTTTTAGGCACGAGTATAATAGGAACAGCACAAGGACTAAGAGATTTGCGTATATAACCTTTGTCGAGCAGCTCCTGTACTTGACGCATAATCTTCGTCGTCTCCTCTGGATTGGTACGGTATGGTGCACGGTTGGGTAGCGATGCACCGGGAATTAAGTCAATTTGATGCTCAATCCCTCGAATAGGTGGTAATCCCGGTGGCACGTCTTGTGGGAAGACGTCAGCGAACTCCTGCAAAATGTTAGTGACAGCAGGGGGCAAAGAGGAAGGCACGTCCTCGAATGAAAATAATGCCTCTTTGCACACAAAAGCAAAGCAAACAGATTTGCTGAAATCTAGTTCATCAATATCAGATTTTGTGGCAAGTAAACATGCACTTTTCAATTTAATTTCAGAAACAACACTAGATGGTTTATTATTAGGTTTCATTTGTTGCTCAAATTCCTTTGCCACAATCTGATTTTCACTCTTATTTTTCTCCTGTTTTGTTTTATTAGCTCTATTAATGTCATCTTTCAAAATGGAATCAGGAGTCATAGGAAGCAAAGTAATATTTTTATCCTTATGAACAAGAGTATACTGATTGTTTCTACCATGGTGTACATAATTTTTATCAAATTGCCATGGTCTACCTAGTAATAAGGAACATGCTTGCATGGGTACCACATCACAATCAACATAATCAGCATATGTAGAGATACTAAAATGCACACGAACAGTACGTGTTACCTTAACCTTGCCGCTGTTGTTGAACCATTGGATGTAGTAAGGATGTGGATGTGGTCTTGTGGTGAGAGATAGCTTCTCCACCATCTCCATGCTAGCCAAGTTGTTACAGCTCCCTCCATCTATGATGACGCGAACATAACGTTCCTTCACAACTCCCTTTGTATGGAACAAATTATGCCTCTGATTTTGCTCTGCTTGTGTGACCTGCACACTCAAAACACGTTGAGCAACTAAACATTCATACCTGTCAGCGTCTTCAGGAGCCATGTATTGCGTCTCATTTTCAGAATCATCTCCACCATGTTCTTCACGTGTAATAAGAGCCAAAGTCTCCTCATCATAGTCACTAGCGGACTCATACCCACCATCCTCAGTAGCAATCATGACACGCTGAGATTTGCATTCTCTCGCAAAATGTCCTCTTCCCTTACAACGACGACAAATAATATCACTTGTGTGCCCTGTCGATGCCATGGAAGAAGAAGAGCTCTGCACAGGCCCGGCAGGTGTGCTCTTGCCAGAGAGTGGTGGTTGTGCCTGCTTTCTTGTATCACGGCTGGAGGTGGCACCTGATGGAGGTGATGGTGAAGTGGAAGTAGAAGATGCACGCGGTATGAAGAACAGACTCGATCTAAACTACGAAAAAACTGTAAAATCTCACCGAGCAACCTGGAAATCTGATACCACTTGATAGAGGCAAAGGTGTCCCGTCTTTCGGTGAGATGATGAATATCGCTTTGATGGAAGTCGACTTTGACGATCCGACTACGAACGTGCGAGGACGTCGCGCCTTAGCAATCGCTAAACCAACTCCGAGAGGTTATCGACCACGCCGGAGCACGATCAACCTGACCACGAGGGTCTGTTTCCTGCGAGCAAACGAAGAACAGGCAAGAAACTGAGATTGCAATCTGGATATTGCGAATATAAGATGAAAGCTTTATTGATCAAGGTGGGGTTCTGTGACGCCTTTGTCTGGTCGCTGAACACAAACGAAGTACGCGAAGTTGCAGCTATGGTGAACTTTTAATCTAAACAAAACCCAAAGTCTAAACGACGCCCTAAGGGCTGTATATATGGAGGAAGAGGGGGGGGAATTTCGTGGCCCTTGAGGAAGGGGTCCGAAACCAACCCTATCTCTTGTTTCCCCACACATACGGACTCTAAAAACAGCCTATACTTATGTATTTCGAAATTACATGGGCCTGGCCCAATAATAAGGTGACGCAGCACCTAGAATAGCCTCTGGACGAAAGTTATGAAGTAGCATCTTGTATATTTCGTCCAAGGCTTCATGCACGCATTATGGTGGCTTCAACGTCCTGAAATCATCACTTGTAACTCCGTTCTTGTTCCCCATGCGCATGCCATCATCTCCATGCTTGTTCTTGCTCCAATGTTCATCCTTCTCAAAGCTAGGCCCTTCATTTGTAAGCAAAACAAATGTATCCAATTTAGGCAGCATCATATTCTCATGAACATTAGAATCATTAGCAAGAAACGAAAGTACCTGGTAATTTAATTGGCGTGCGCGAGCTCTAGTAATTGGTCCAGTATGTATAGCAGCAGGGACTGTGGGTGTAATAATTGTATTGATGTCCTCATCACGGTCGGTGCAAAAGGTGCACTTCCCAAGGTTACCAAACAAACGTGCATCACGTAGAGCAATAAAAACAGCACGTAAATGTTCCAAATGTTCTTCCAAAGATTTGCTATAAATCAGTATATCATCAAAATAGACCACCACAAATCGTCCAATGAAAGCACGTAAAACTTCGTTCATTAGTCTCATGAAAGTACTAGGTGCATTAGTTAACCCAAAAGGCATGACTAACCACTCATATAAACCAAACTTAGTTTTAAATGCAGTTTTCCATTCATCTCCCAATTTCATACGAATTTGATGGTATCCACTACGCAAATCAACTTTGGAGAATATTGTAGAGCCACTCAATTCATCAAGCATATCATCGAGCCTAGGAATAGGATGACGATAACGAATAGTAATATTATTAATGCCTCTACAATCAACACACATACGCGACGTACCATCCTTTTTAGGCACGAGTATAATAGGAACAGCACAAGGACTAAGAGATTCGCGTATATAACCTTTGTCGAGCAGCTCCTGTACTTGACGCATAATCTCCTTCGTCTCCTCTGGATTGGTACGGTATGGTGCACGGTTGGGTAGCGATGCACCGGGAATTAAGTCAATTTGATGCTCAATCCCTCGAATAGGTGGTAATCCCGTTGGCACGTCTTGTGGGAAGACGTCAGCGAACTCCTGCAAAATGTGAGTGACAGCAGGGGGCAAAGAGGAAGGCACGTCCTCGAATGAAAATAATGCCTCTTTGCACACAAAAGCATAGCAAACAGATTTGCTGAAATCTAGTTCATCAATATCAGATTTTGTGGCAAGCAAACATGCACTTTTCAATTTAATTTCAGAAACAACACTAGATGGTTTATTATTAGGTTTCATTTGTTGCTCAAATTCCTTTGCCACAATCTGATTTTCACTCTTATTTTTCTCCTGTTTTGCTTTATTAGCTCTATTAATGTCATCTTTCAAAATGGAATCAGGAGTCATAGGAAGCAAAGTAATATTTGTATCCTTATGAACAAGAGTATACTGATTGTTTCTACCATGGTGTACAGAATTTTTATCAAATTGCCATGGTCTACCTAGTAATAAGGAACATGCTTGCATGGGTACCACATCACAATCAACATAATCAGCATATGTAGAGATACTAAAATGCACACGAACAGTACGTGTTACCTTAACCTTGCCGCTGTTGTTGAACCATTGGATGTAGTAAGGATGTTGATGTGGTCTTGTGGTGAGAGATAGCTTCTCCACCATCTCCATGCTAGCCAAGTTGTTACAGCTCCCTCCATCTATGATGACGCGAACAGAACGTTCCTTCACAACTCCCTTTGTATGGAACAAATTATGCCTCTGATTTTGCTCTGCTTGTGTGACCTGCACACTCAAAACACGTTGAGCAACTAAACATTCATACCTGTCAGCGTCTTCAGGAGCCATGTATTGCGTCTCATTTTCAGAATCATCTCCACCATGTTCTTCACGTGTAATAAGAGCCAAAGTCTCCTCATCATAGTCACTAGCGGACTCATACCCACCATCCTCAGTAGCAATCATGACACGCTGAGATTTGCATTCTCTCGCAAAATGTCCTCTTCCCTTACAACGTCGACAAATAATATCACTTGTGTGCCCTGTCGATGCCATGGAAGAAGAAGAGCTCTGCGCAGGCCCGGCAGGGGCGCTCTTGGCAGAGAGTGGTGGTTGTGCCTGCTTTCTTGTATCACGGCTGGAGGTGGCACCTGATGGAGGTGATGGTGAAGTGGAAGTAGAAGATGCACGCGGTGTCCATGATGAAGGTCGACCTGCAGAAAAGTTAGTTCGCGCCAATGGCTGTCGATCCTGCACTTCACGTTCAGCTTTACAAGCAAGATGTAATAAACGAGTGATATTATTATAATCCTTATACTCTAGAATGGTCTGAATCTCTTTATTTAATCCACCCATAAAACGTGCAAGCATAGCTTCATTCTCCTCAACAATACCACATCTAATCATGCCAGTTTGTAATTCCTGATAATATTCTTCTACAGAATTTTTCCCTTGTCTTAAACGCTGCAGTTTTTGAAGTAATTCACGTTGATAATATGGTGGAACCCAACGAGTACGCATAGCAGTTTTCAAAGCAGCCCAAGTAGCTGGAACAGGATATAATCTACAATGTTCAGACCACCAAACACATGCAAAGCTAGTGAAAGCACAAACAGCAGCAGGAACACGTCTCTCCTCAGGATATTGTAAACATGTAAATCGTTGTTGAGTTTCTAACTCCCAAGTAAGATATATATCAGGAACATATCTACCCTCAAATGGTGGAATATTCAATTTCAGTTTAGGGAGATGGTCATGATCTCGTACCTGAGGTGGTGGTGCCGGCCTACCGTTGCGAATATATACCAGAGGTCGACCTGCTGGTGGTGGTGCTGGTGGCTGCACGTAGTTCTGATTTTGATCAACCTCATCCTCATAATCGCCCGCATAATCGTCATCCTCCTCAGCCGCCGCAGGAGCAGGAGCCAAAGAAGCATCAACAGTAGGTGCAGCAGCACCCGAATTTTGACCAATCTCAAGTGGAACGCGCTGTGCCCGTCCCACTTGATTTGGAAGGCGGCGTTTGAGATGTGGGTGTTGTTGTTGTAGAGGTGCGACATGTGCAGCCGGTGGTGGTTGGGGAAGACGCTTGAGTAATTCAGTAAATTTGTTATCCAGCTTTGTCTCAAACGACTTCTCCACGGCATCTATCTTCTCCATAGCCTCTTCAAATCTGTTTAGCACATCTCCCACCTGGCCACTCATCATTTGCTGAAATTTATCATGCAACTCCTTGTTCGTCATGTTCTCCCAATCAGTCTCATCGGCTTGGGAACCTGCCATGGTTAGCAGCAATAGAAACACAAAAGAATATGATCCTGCAGACTACTAGAAGTGGTGGTGATGGTGGTGTGTCACAAAACCTTCAAGCGAATCTCAAATTCTTACCAGTTCTTACCCAGCAGCAGGTGGTGATCGGCAACCGTTGTAGTCAAAAACTCTCAAAGCTTGGATATAGCGATTACCAGGGAGAGTCAAACGCACGATGTAGATGTATGTGGAGCTGGGAAGGCTTATAATATGGTAGCAAAAATGGTAAGCAATAATCAATTCAGAGATGCAAAGTTGAATAAACGCTCAACGACGGTACTGTGCTGGTCCTAGGCTAGATCGTGCTAGAGACGCGAGCCTAGAACACTAACAAAATCACGGCGCTGCACGTAAACAAGGGAAAAGCACACTCTGGAATTTTTTTTTCGCTCTTTTTTTTTGCGCTCTTTTTTTTTGCGAAAAATCACTATAATGGCGAGTGTCTCAAAACTCTTCCCAGGTCAAACTGACAGGATGGGCACAAAATTTTTGGACTATTTTTTCGGAAATCAGGGCAGCGACGATGAAAAAGTGCGACAAAAAATCACTATGATGGCGAGTGTCTCAAAACACTCCCCGGGACCTAAAAATAGGATAGGGAAAAAATATTTTTGGTTGCCGAATTTTTTTTTCCGAGACCTACTCAGGCAAGGAAACACGAAACGGAAAATATATGGATCTCTAAAACCAACCGAATATGAAAAGAACTCGGATTGGTGGTGGATATATGGCGGTAGGATATGGCAGTGGTGGTGGTATATGGTAGCGGTAGTGGTATATGGATACGGATCGGTGGTGGTATATGGATACGGATTGGTGGTGGTATATGGATACGGATTCAAAGCGGTGGCGGAGAAGCAATGGTGGTAGATGGCAAGGCGATGATGATGGTGCGGCGGCGGCGTGACAACTTATGACCAGAACTCGAAACTCTAAAAGACTAGACTCTAAGACCAGCAACTTGACACGACGATGCAACCGCAAATTCAACAAAGCAAAAACCCTAAAAAGATTATGCAAAGGCTCAGATTGGTTCGGATATGATGAACTAACCCTAATTTTTTTTGTGGCTTTTTCGTGGACGGTAGGTATGAAGAACAGACTCGATCTAAACTACAAAAACTGTAAAATCTCACCGAGCAACCTGGAAATCTGATACCACTTGATAGAGGCAAATGTGTCCCGTCTTTCGATGAGATGGTGGCTATTGTTTTGGAGGAAGTCGACTTTGACGATCCGACTACGAAAGTGCGAGGACGTCGCGCCTTAGCAATCGCTAAACCAACTCCGAGAGGTTATTGACCACGCCGGAGCACGATCAACCTGACCACGAAGGTCTGTTTCCTGCAGGCAAACAAAGAACAAGCAAGAAACTAAGATTGCAATCTGGATATTGCGAATATAAGAGGAAAGCTTTATTGATCAAGGTGGGGTTCTGTGACGCCTTTGTCTGGTCGTTGAACACAAACGAAGTACGCGAAGTTGCGGCTATGGCGAACTTTTAATCTAAACAAAACCCAAAGTCTAAACGATGCCCTAAGGGCTGTATATATGGAGGAAGAGGGGGGGAATTTCGTGGCCCTTGAGGAAGGGGTCCGAAACCAACCCTATCTCTTGTTTCCCCACACATACGGACTCTAAAAACAGCCTATACTTATGTATTTCGAAATTACATGGGCCTGGCCCAATAATAAGGTGACGCAGCACCTAGAATAGCCTCTGGACGAAAGTTATGAAGTAGCATCTTGTATATTTCGTCCAAGGCTTCATGCACGCATTATGGTGGCTTCAACGTCCTGAAATCATCACTTGTAACTCCGTTCTTGTTCCCCATGCGCATGCCATCATCTCCATGCTTGTTCTTGCTCCAATGTTCATCCTTCTCAAAGCTAGGCCCTTCATTTGTAAGCAAAACAAATGTATCCAATTTAGGCAGCATCATATTCTCATGAACATTAGAATCATTACCAAGAAACGAAAGTACCTGGTAATTTAATTGGCGTGCGCGAGCTCTAGTAATTGGTCCAGTATGTATAGCAGCAGGGCCTGTGGGTGTAACAATGGTATTGATGTCCTCATCATAGCGGCACCCGAATTTTGACCAGTCTCAATTGGAACGCGCTGTGCTCATCCCACTTGATTTGGAAGGCAGCATTGGAGATGTGGTTGTTGTTGTTGTAGAGGTGCGACAGGTGCAGCCGGTGGTGGTTGGGGAAGACACTTGAGCAATTCATTAAACCTGTTATCCAGCTTTGTCTCAAACGACTTCTCCACGGCATCTATCTTCTCCATAGCCTCTTCAAATCTGTTTAGCACATCTCCCACCTGGCCACTCATCATTTGTTGAAATTTATCATGCAACCCCTTGTTCGTCATGTTCTCCCAATCAGTCTCATCGGCTTGTGATCCTGCCATGGTTAGCAGCAATAGAAACACAAAAGAATATGATCCTATAGACTACTAGGAAGTGGTGGTGATGGTGGTGTGTCACAAATCCTTCAAGCGAATCTCAAATTCTTACCAGTTCTTACCCAGCAACAGGTGGTGATCGGCAACCGTTGTAGTCAAAACTCTCAAAGCTTGGATAGAGCGATTACCAGGGAGAGTCAAACGCACGACGTAGATGTATGTGGAGCTGGGAAGGCTTATAATATGGTAGCAAAAAGGGTAAGCAATAATCAATTCAGATATGCAAAGTTGAATAAACGCTCAACGACGGTACTGTGCTGGTCCTAGGCTAGACCGTGCTAGAGACGTGAGCCTAGAACACTAACAAAATCATGGCGCTGCACGTAAACAAGGGAGGAGCACACTCTGAATTTTTTTCTCTTTTTTTTCACTTTTGTTTGCACTTTTTTTCCTCTTTTTTTTGCTCCGCAACAATTTTTTTCGAAAAAGTCTACAAATGGTCTAAAAACTGCCTAGCCAGAATTTTCCAGACTTAGTTTTTTTTTGAAACTGGAACTATTTTTCTACTGCGGGTAACACAAAAGTTTGGGAGTCCTTCTCTGTCACGACTCGGAGTATGGCGTGATCTGGAAATCCAAAACAGAGTAACAAAATACTGGACTTGGACTAGGACTGGTGGCGGAGATGAATCTGGTGGAACTCGGACTGGTGGCGGAGATGAATCTGGTGGAACTCGGACTGGTGGCGGATATATGTTGCAGGTGTACTCGGATTGGCGTGATGGCGGCGGATATGTGGTGGCGTATATGGACTCGGATTGGCGGTGAATATGTGGTGGTGGTATATGGCAGTGGCGATGAAGTTGGTGCGGTGTTGGTATATGGCAGCAGCGATGATGATGATGCGGTGGTGATATATGGCAGCGGCGACGTGACAACCTGTGAACAGAACTCGAAACTCTAAAGGACTAGACGCTAAGACCAGCAACTTGACACGACGATGCAACCGCAAATTAAACAAAGCAAACACAGAAAAGATTATGCAAAGGCTCAGATTGGTTCGGATAGGATGAACTAACCCTAATTTTTTTTGGCTATTTCGTGGACTATAGGTATGAAGAACAAACTCGATCTAAACTACGAAAAATTGTAAAAGCTCACCGAGCAACCTGGAAATCTGATACCACTTGATAGAGGCAAAGGTGTCCCGTCTTTCGATGAGATGATGGATATCGCTTTGGTGGAAGTCGACTTTGACGATCCGACTACGAATGTGTGATGACCCCTGCTGCTATACATACTAGACCAATTACTAGAGCTCGCGCACGCCAATTAAATTACCAGGTACTTTCGTTTCTTGGTAATGATTCTAATGTTCATGAGAATATGATGCTGCCTAAATTGGATACATTTGTTTTGCTTACAAATGAAGGGCCTAGCTTTGAGAAGGATGAACATTGGAGCAAGAACAAGCATGGAGATGATGGCATGCGCATGGGGAACAAGAACGGAGTTACAAGTGATAATTTCAGGACGTTGAAGCCACCATAATGCGTGCATGAAGCCTTGGACGAAATATACAAGATGCTACTTCATAACTTTCGTCCAGAGGCTATTCTAGGTGCTGCGTCACCTTATTATTGGGACAGGCCCATGTAATCTCGAAATACTTGAGTATAGGCTGTTTTTAGAGTCCGTATGTGTGGGGAAACAAGAGATAGGGTTGGTTTCGGACCCCTTCCCCAAGGGCCACGAAATTCCCCCTCTTCCTCCATATATACAGCCCTTAGGGCGTCGTTTAGACTTTGGGTTTTGTTTAGATTAAAAGTTCGCCATAGCTACAACTTCGCGTACTTCGTTTGTGTTCAACGACCAGACAAAGGCGTCATAGAACCCCACCTTGATCAATAAAGCTTTCATCTTATATTCGCAATATCCAGATTGCAATCTCAGTTTCTTGCTTGTTCTTCGTTTGCTCGCAGGAAACAGACCCTCGTGGTCAGGTTGATCGTGCTCCGGCGTGGTCAATAACCTCTCGGAGTTGGTTTAGCGATTGCTAAGGCGCGACGTCATCGCACGTTCGTAGTCGGATCGTCAAAGTCGACTTCCACCAGAGCGATATCCATCATCTCATCGAAAGACGGGACACCTTTGCCTCTATCAAGAGCCATCCAAGCTTTTAAGCAAAGAGGAAAAGATAAGCAAAGAGCTCATAAGCAGGAACCATAGCATCATACCACATTAAGATTGTCATACTCGATATTCTTGGATCATATCATCGGAATACCATACATATAGCATATTGGGATAGAAGTCATAGCATTTTTGCCTAGTAGGGTGTGCACAAGTTTCGTATCCGCCTATTGTGCAATCGTGCTAGCGTCTCTCTAGTGTTGTGCAACAGGAGCATTCTCGTGGATTCCACATTTTGGCTCATTCCTTGGTTGCACGACCCCACTTATCTATTTGCGTGTGTGTTTCCATGTACCATATCTTGCTATTGGTCTACTTGTTGCATTTGCCAATTTGTGAATCTTTTCCAACATTATTGAGGCTCACTAACAGTTGCATCAAATTTTGTGCCACCATCCTAACCAAGCTCCACTATAAGCTTTTATTTGTGTAGGTGTGAGAAACCGACAAGAATTGGTACCAATTATGTTATTTCCTTATTCCACATTTGAGTGATCATTGATCCATCTTCAACATCGGTCAAGGTACATTTGGTATAAGTTCTTCTCTTTCTCCCACTCACATATTTGTTTGGAATGATGGATAGGCCAAGTACTTCTACCAACCCACTTTTCATCGAGCAAGACGCCGACATGTCCTCCTACGTCACAAAGAGCCACCTCTTTGGCGCACAACGAGCTTTGCATCAAGAGCAACAAGCAATGAGCGACCGCATAGACCATCTCGCCACCGACTTGCGACTATCCGAGCAACGTACAAGAGACTACTTCGACAACAAGCTCGACGAACACAAACAAGAGAATGACGCAAGAATGGACGAGATTCGTACCTTGTTGGTCAACCGCTCTTCTACCACTCGTCCTACTCAAGACGGAGCCGTTCGAGTCGACACTCCGACGACACTATCTCCAGATCAAGTACCCCGACATCGAACACTCTTCGACGAGCCGCGCGCCAAGATCGTCACGCCAACCGCAATCCTCTACACGACACCGACTCTCAAGAACAAGCTCGCGCGCAAGAACATCGACACCGTCAAAACAACACTACTTTCGCGCAAGCACAAGAACGGCAACGTCTACACCAACAACAGGAGGAAGAGCGAGTGCACCAACATTAAGATGCACAAGATGCCGAGGCACAACGCCAAGAACAACAACTACGCGAAGCTCAAGCACTTGAGGCGCAACGTGCCCTCCGAGATTCAAGCCGAGCCGTAGCCATGCGCAACCGCCAAGCTCGTGAGCAACAAGAAGCGCTTCGTGATGAAGTTCAAGAACGAATCTATCAAGCTCGTGTGCATCGTCAAGCTCGACAAGCTCCTCCACAAGCTAGACAAGAACCTCGCGTTCACCAAGAGGAAGAAGACCATGGAAATCCTCCATGACAAGAGCAACATGAGGACGACAACCCTCCTCAACAAGAGCAACATGAGTTTGTCAATCCTCAACGACATGGGCGTCATCATCCTCGACCCCAACACAATGAAGAACAACTCTACGGAAAGCTCAAGTTCACCATGCCCAAGTTCACCGGAAGCAATGACCCCGAAGAGTACATATCATGGGCATTGAAAGTCGACAAGATCTTTCGCTTGCACAACTATGAGGAAGAGAAGAAGATCGCGATGGCATCCCTTGAGTTCCAAGACTACGTCCTCATTTGGTGGGAACAAGTCATTGAGTGCCGAGCGGCAAGAGGTGAACCACCCATCACAACTTGGGCGCAAATGAAGGATGTCATGAGAGCACGCTTCGTGCTAACATACGACAACTGCGACCTCTTCAAGAAACTCCAACTCCTCAAGCAAGGAACCAAGAGCGTTGAAGAGTACTCTTGGAAATGGAGATTGCCATGATACGAGCCAATGTCACAGAAGATGATGAGAAAACTATGGCATGTTTCTTGAATGGACTCAATCATCCTATCAAGAAGATCGCCGACTTCCAACCATACTCGAACCTCATCGAGCTAGTGCATCAAGCTACCAAAGCGAAACGTCAAGTGCAAGATGACTTCAAGTATGCCAAGTTCTCATCCAAGTCCTATGGCTTTTCCAACACCAAGCTTCAATGACTCCAACACCTTCTACTTCAACCAAGCCATCTACAAGCAACGGCGACAAGTCAAGTTACAAGAAAACTTCGACAACCTCAAGTCATCCTCCTACTACAAGAAACTTCAAGCTGAGAGCTTCATCATCTACAACCACAACCGGTGAAACCATAAAGACAAGTTCCTTCAAATGCTTCACATGCGGAGGCCGAGGCCACAAGTCCTTTGAGTGTACAAACAAGCGCACCATGATACTCAACGACGACGGAACCTATGACTCCATGAGTGAAGAGGAAATGGAAGCCCTTGAGCAAGTGGCCATGCACCGGCAAGTGAACGCAGATGAAGATAATCAAGTCTTTTGTGACGAAGATTCGAGCCCCGCTCTTGTTGTCTCTAAGGTCTTGACTCTTCAACATCAACAAGACGAAGACCAAAGATGCCATATCTTCCACACCAAGGCCGACATCAATGGAAGGTCCGTCAAGGTCATCATCGATGGAGGGAGTTGCCATAACCTAGCAAGTGAAGAACTGTGCTCCAATCTCCAATTGGTCAAGATGAAGCACCCGCACCCATACAAAGTTCAATGGCTAAGCGACTCCGGCACTCCGCAAGTTGAGCATAGGGTATAAGTTTCCTTCAAGATCCGAGCTTACGAAGACACTTTGGAGTGTGATGTCGTTCCAATGTCCATTTGCCACCTCCTTCTTGGACGACCATGGCAATTTGACCGAGGCGTCATCCACAACGGGCGTACAAACCACTATAGCTTCAAGATGAAAGGGAAGGAGTATTTGCTACGACCTATGTCTCCAAGCCAAGTGATCACCGACAAGCAAGCCACCCATCATGGAGATACTAGTGACAGAGCAAACCACCAAAAAGAGAGTGAGCGCCACAAGCCAAAATTGAGTGCCTCCACGATGAGCGACAAGAAGAACTTAGTCCTATTTGCCACCAAATGTGAGATGAGAGAAGTGTGTGAGAACCCATCAAGTGTCATGCACTATGTCCTTTTGTGCAAGGACGAGACACCAAAAACTAACACCTCTCACAATCTACCTTTGGTGTTATCTTCTCTATTGCAGGAATTCCAGGATGTTTTCCCCGACGAGCTACCTCCGGGTCTACCTCCACTACGAGGCATAGAGCACCGCATCGACCTCATCCCCGGAGCACCACTTCCAAACAAAGCTCCATATCGCGTCAACCCCGAAGAAACCAAAGAAATACAAAGGCAAGTAAAGCATCTCATAGATCATGGACATGTGCGTGAAATTTTGAGTCCTTGTTCCGTGCCAGTCATTCTTGTGCCAAAAAGAGACGGTAGCTTTCGCATGTGTTCCGATTGTAGACCTATCAATGCTATCACCGTTCGCTATAGGCACCCCATTCCACACCTTGATGATATGCTAGATGGACTTAGCGGTGCCACTATTTTCTCCAAAATTGATCTCAAAAGTGGTTACTATCAAATACGCATACAAGAGGGTGATGAATGGAAAACCGCTTTCAAAACAAAGTTTGGTTTGTATGAGTGGTTAGTTATGCCTATGGGTTTATCGGAAGCACCCGGTACTTTTATGCGTCTTATGCATTTTGTGTTTCGCCCTTACATTGGTGAGTTCGTTGTGGTCTACTTCAACGATATCCTTGTTTTTAGCAAATCTCTCAAAGATCATGTCACCCACCTTCGAACCGTGTTGCAAACTCTTCGAAAAGAGCGTCTCTATGCTAACACGGACAAATGCCTTTTTGGCGTTGATAAGCTTGTTTTCTTGGGTTTTGTCGTATCTTCTAAGGGTGTTCATGTTGATGAATCTAAGATCAATGCTATTAAAACTTGGCCCCAACCAACCAACTTGCAACAAGTGTGTAGTTTCCTTGGTTTAGCCGGTTTCTACCGTAGATTTGTGAAGGACTTTAGCACTATCGCTTCACCTTTGCATGCTTTGAGTAAGAAGAATGCACCCTTTGTTTGGGGACCATCTCAAGATAGTGCATCCAATGAGCTTAAGAATTTGCTTACTCACGCTCCCGTGCTTGCATTACCCAACTTTGACAAACCCTTTGAAATTCATTGCGATGCTAGCGGTAATGGCATAGGAGGTGTGTTAACGCAAGAGAAGCGCCCCATAGCATACTTTAGTGAGAAACTCTTTGGAGCGCAACTCAATTATCCCATCTATGACAAAGAGATATATACTTTAGTACAAGTTTTGTGTGAATGGGAACATTACCTTCACCCTCATGAATTTATCATTCATACCGATCATGAAACGCTTAAGTATCTTAAGGGTCAAACTAAGTTGAATAAGTGTCATGCTAAGTGGAGTGAATTTATAGAGTCATTTCCTTATGTCATCAAATACATAAAAGGCAAAGAAAATGTTGTGGCGGATGCACTTTCCCGTATATGAATGCTTGTTACTAAACTTGAATTAAATGTTATTGGCTTTGAGCACATAAAAGACATGTATGAGTATGATCCTACTTTCGCTACTCCTTATGCCAAATGTTTGATGCATACATCTTGGGAACGCTATTACATCAAAGATGATTATCTTATGAGAGCTAACAAACTTTGTGATAGAGGCAACGGTGTCCCGTCTTTCGATGAGATGGAGGCTATCGTTTTGGAGGAAGTCGACTTTGACGATCCGACTACGAACGAGCGAGGACGTCGCGCCTTAGCAATCGCTAAACCAACTCCGAGAGGTTATTGACCATGCCGGAGCACGGTCAACCTGAACACGAAGGTCTGTTTCCTGCAGGCAAACGAAGACCAAGCAAGAAACTAAGATTGCAATTTGGATATTGCGAATATAAGAGGAAAACTTTATTGATCAAGGTGGGGTTCTGTGACGCCTTTGTCTGGTCGTTGAACACAAACGAAGTACGCGAAGTTGCAGCTATGGCGAACATTTAATCTAAACAAAACCCAAAGTCTAAACGGTGCCCTAAGGGCTGTATATATGGAGGAAGAGGGGGGAATTTCGTGGCCCTTGGGGAAGGGGGCCGAAACCAACCCTATCTTTTGTTTCCCCACACATACGGACTCTAAAAACAGCCTATACTTATGTATTTCGAAAATACATGGGCCTGGCCCAATAATAAGGTGACGCAGCACCTAGAATAACCTCTGGACGAAATTTATGAAGTGGCATCTTGTATATTTCGTGCAAGGCTTCATTCACTCCTTATGGTGGCTTCAATGTCCTGAAATCATCACTTGTAACTCCGTTCTTGTTCCCCTTGCGCATGCCATCAACTACATGCTTGTTCTTGCTCCAATGTTCATCCTTCTCCAAGCTAGGCCCTTCATTTGTAAGCAAAACAAAAGTATCCAATTTAGGCAGCATCATATTCTCATGAACATTAGAATCATTACCAAGAAACAAAAGTACCTGGTAATTTAATTGGCGTGCGCGAGCTCTAGTAATTGGTCCATTATATGTAACAGTAGGGGCTGTGGGTGTAACAATGGTATTGATGTCCTCATCATCCTCCCCTTCTTGAAATGAAGTCGTCCTCGACGGAAGCTCACCTTCCTCCCCCAAATAAGGCTTCAAATCTGCAATGTTAAAAGTGGGACTAACCCCAAAATCTGCAGGTAGCTCAAGTTTATATGCATTATCATTTATTTTCTCTAACACCTTAAAAGGACCATCAGCACGTGGCATTAGCTTTGATTTGCGCAAATTAGGAAATCTATCCTTACGCAAATGTAACCAAACAAGATCTCCAAGTGCAAACACAACATGTTTTCTACCCTTATCTCCAGCAAGTTTATATTTAGCATTCAAACGCTCAATGTTTTCCTTAGTTAACTCATGCATTTTTAAAATCAATTCAGCACGTTCTTTAGCATCAAAATTAACCTTCTCCGAAGATGGAAGAGGCAACAAATCAATTGGTGCACGAGGTATGAAACCATACACAATTTCAAAAGGGCACATCTTAGTAGTAGAATGCAATGAACGATTATAAGCAAATTCAATATGAGGCAAGCATTCTTCCCACATTTTCTTATTATTCTTCAAAACAGCCTTAAGCATAGTAGACAATGTTCTATTGACTACTTCAGTTTGTCCATCAGTTTGGGGGTGACAAGTAGTACTAAAAAGCAGTTTAGTCCCCAACTTAGCCCATAAACATCTCCAAAAGTGGCTAAGAAATTTAGTATCACGATCTGAAACAATAGTATTTGGCACACCATGCAAGCGAATAATTTCACGAAAGAACAAATCAGCAACATTAACAGCACCATCGCTTTTATGACATGGTATAAAGGGTGCCATTTTCGAGAATCTATCCACGACAACAAATATGCTATCCCTCCCCTTCTTTGTTCGAGGTAAACCTAAAACAAAGTCCATAGATATATCCTCCCAAGGAACACTAGGTATAGGCAAAGGCATATATAAACCATGAGGATTGAGTCGTGACTTAGCTTTTTGACATGTAGTGCAGCGAGCAACAAAACTTTCAACATCCCGTCTCATCTTTGGCCAAAAGAAATGTGTAGCAAGTATATCCTCTGTCTTCTTCACTTCGTTAACGGAGCTAGCTGGAATGCATAGCTTGTTAGCACGAAACACAAATCCATCGTTAACGACGAACTTGTTCCATGTTCTACCTTCTTTACAATTCTGCAATACATCTTTAAATTCAGCATCATGCACATATTGATCTTTGATGGTCTCCAAACCAAATATTTTAAAGTCAAGTTGTGAAAGCACAGTATAACGACGAGACAATGCATCAGGAATAACATTTTCTTTACCCTTCTTGTGTTTAATGACATAAGGGAAAGTCTCAATGAATTGAACCCATTTAGCATGTCTACGGTTCAGTTTTGCTTGACTTTTAATGTGTTTCAAAGATTCATGATCAGAATGTATAACAAATTCTTTGGGCCATAAATAATGTTGCCATGTTTCTAAAGTCCGAACAAGAGCATATAATTCTTTATCATAAGTAGAATAGTTCAGACTAGGCCCACTCAATTTTTCAGAAAAGTATGCAACAGGTTTGCCATCTTGTAACAACACACCTCCTAATCCAACTCCACTAGCATCACATTCAAGCTCAAAAGTCTTATTAAAATCAGGAAGTTGGAGGAAATGAGCATGTGTCAACTTATCTTTCAATACCGTGAAGGCTTCTTCCTATGCGGTACCCCAAACAAAAGGTACATCCTTCTTTGTAAGCTCGTTGAGAGGTGCAGCAATGGTGCTAAAATCTCCCACAAAACGCCTATAGAAACCAGCGAGTCCAAGAAAACTCCGCACTTGTGTGACCGTTTTGGGCTGCGGCCAACTCTCAATAGCTTCAATCTTGGCTTTATCAACTTCAATTCCCTGTGGAGTAACAACATAGCCAAGAAAAGAACTCGGTCGGTGCAAATGGTGCACTTCCCAAGGATACCAAACAAAGGTGCATCACGTAGAGCAATAAAAACAACAAGTAAATGTTCCAAATGTTCTTCCAAAGATTTGCTATAAATCAGTATATCATCAAAATAGACTACCACAAATCGTCCAATGAAAACACGTAAAACTTCGTTCATTAGTCTCATGAAAGTACTAGGTGCATTAGTTAACCCAAAAGGCATGACTAACCACTCATATAAACCAAACTTAGTTTTAAATGTTGTTTTCCATTCATCTCCCAATTTCATACGAATTTGATGGTATCCACTACGCAAATCAACTTTGGAGAATATTCTAGAGCCACTCAGTTCATCAAGCATATCATCTAGCCTAGGAATAGGATGACGATAATGAATAGTAATATTATTAATGCCTCTACAATCAACACACATACGCGACGTACCATCCTTTTTCGGCACTAGAATAATAGGAACAGCACAAGGACTAAGGGATTCGCGAATATAACCTTTGTCGAGCAACTCCTGTACTTGACGCATAATCTCCTTCGTCTCCTCTGGATTGGTATGGTATGGTGCACGGTTGGGTAGCGATGCACCGGGAATTAAGTCAATTTGATGCTCAATCCCTCGAATAGGTGGTAATCCCGGTGGCACGTCTTGTGGGAAGACGTCAGCGAACTCCTGCAAAATGTTAGTGACTGCAGGGGCAAAGAGGAAGGCACGTCCTCGAATGAAAATAATGCCTCTTTGCACACAAAAGCATAGCAAACAGATTTGCTAAAAACAAGCTCATCAATATCAGATTTGGTGGCAATTAAACATGCACTTTTCAATTTAATTTCAGAAGCAACACTAGATGTTTTATTATTAGGCTTCATTTGTTGCTCAAATTCTTTTGCCACAATCTGATTTTCACTCTTATTTTTCTCCTGTTTTGCTTTGTTAGCTCTATGAATATCATCTTTCAAAATGGAATCCGGAGTCATAGGAAGCAAAGTAATATTTGTATCCTTATGAACTAGAGTATACTGATTGTTTCTACCATGGTGTACAGAATTTTTATCAAATTGCCATGGTCTACCAAGTAATAAGGAACATGCTTGCATAGGTACCACATCACAATCAACATAATCAGCATATGTAGAGATACTAAAATGCACCCGAACAGTACGTGTTACCTTAACCTTGCCGCTGTTGTTGAACCATTGGATGTAGTAAGGATGTGGATGTGGTCTTGTGGTGAGAGATAGCTTCTCCACCATCTCCATGCTAGCCAAGTTGTTGCAACTCCCTCCATCTATGATGACGCGAATAGAACGTTCCTTCACAACTCCCTTTGTATGGAACAAATTATGCCTCTGATTTTGCTCAGCTTGTGTAACCTGCACACTCAAAACACGTTGAGCAACTAAACATTCATACCTGTCAGCATCTTCAGTAGGCATGTATTGCGTCTCATGATCAGAATCATCTCCATCGTGTTCTTCATGTGTAATAAGAGCCAAAGTCTCCCCATCATAGTCACTAGCAGACTCATACCCACCATCCTCAGTAGCAATCATCACACGCTGAGATTTGCATTCTCTCGCAAAATGTCCTCTTCCCTTACAACGACGACAAATAATATCACTTGTGTGCCCTGTCGACGCCATGGAAGAAGAAGAGCTCTGTGCAGGCCCGGCAGGTGTGCTCTTGGCAGATAGTGGTGGTTGTGCCTGCTTTCTTGTATCACGGTTGGAGGTGGCACCTGAAGGAGGTGATGGTGCAGTGGAAGTAGATGTTGCACGTGGTGTCCATGATGAAGGTCGACCTGCAGAAAAGTTAGTTCGCGCTAATGCCTGTCGATCCTGCACTTCACGTTCCGCTTTACAAGCAAGATGGAATAAACGAGTGATATTATTATAATCCTTATACTCTAGAATGGTCTGAATCTCTCTATTTAATCCACCCATAAAACGTGCAAGCATAGCTTCATTCTCCTCAACAATACCACATCTAATCAAGCCAGTTTGTAATTCCTGATAATATTCTTCTACAGAACTTTTTCCTTGTCTTAAGCGTTGCAATTTTTGAAGTAATTCACGTTGATAATATGGTGGAACCCAACGAGTACGCATAGCAGTTTTCAAAGCAGGCCAAGTAGCTGGAACAGGATATAATCTACAATGTTCAGACCACCAAACACATGCAAAGCTAGTGAAAGCACAAACAGTAGCAGGAACACGTCTCTCCTCAGGATATTGTAAACATGTAAATCGTTGTTCAGTTTCTAACTCCCAAGTAAGATATATATCAGGAACATATCTACCCTCAAATGGTGGAATATTCAATTTCAGTTTAGGGAGATGGTCATGATCTCGTACCTGAGGGGGAGCCCTAACATTGCCATTATTTGCATGTGGACGACCTGGTGGCTGTGGTGCTGGTGGTTGCACGTAGTTCTGATTTTGATCAACCTCATCCTCGTAATCTCCCGCATAATCATCCTCCTCCACATCAGCAGCAGGAGCCACAGAAGTATCAACAGCAGCACCAGCAGTTTGGCCAAGCTGAAGAGGGACACGGCTCGCTCGACGGAGGTCTGTTTCTCGACGTGGAGGTAGTCGTTGTTGTTGTTGTTGTTGCAGAGGTGCAGCTGGTGGTGGAAGACGCACAAGCAGTTCCTTAAATCTATTATCAAGCTTTGTTTCGAACGTCTTCTCAAGGCCAGCGATCTTCTCCATGGCCTCTTCAAAATTGTTCAGCACATCTTGCACCTGTTCAGTCATCATTTGCTGAAACTTATCACGAAGCTCCTTGTTCGTTAAGTTCTCCCAGTCAATCTCGTCGGCTTGTGATCCTGGCATGGTTAGTAGTAATAGAAACACACAAAAATATGATCCTATAGACTACTAACAAGTGGTGGTGGTGGTGGGTGTCACAAATCCGTCAAGCAAATCTCAAATTCTTACCAGTTCTTACCCGACAGCAGGCGGTGATCGGCAACCGATGTAGTCAAAACTCTCAAAGCTTGGATAGAGCGATTACCAGGGAGAGTCAAACGCACGATGTAGATGTATGTGGAGCTGGGAAGGCTTATAATATGGTAGGAAAAAGTCAGCAATAATCAATTCAGAGATGCAAAGTTGAATAAACGCTCAACGACGGTACTGTGCTGGTCCTAGGCTAGACCATACTAGAGACGCGAGCCTAGAACACTAACAAAATCACGCGCTGCACGTAAACAAGGGAGGAGCACACTCTGATTTTTTTTCACTTTTTTCCTCTCTTTTTTTGCTCCGCAACAATTTTTTTCAAAAAAGTCTACAGACGTCCTAAAAGCTGCCTAGCCAGAATTTTCCAGACTTAGTTTTTTTTTGAAACTGGAACTATTTTTCTTCTGCGGATGGCTCGGAAGTTGGGGAGTCCTATTCTGTCACGACTCGGAGTATCGCGTGATCTGGAAATCGAGAACAAAGCAATAATTACTGGACTCGGACTGGTGGCGGAGATGAATCTGGTGGAAACTCGGAATGGTGGCGGATATTTGCAGGGCGATGGAACACGGACTGGTGGCGAATCTGTGATGCAAGTGGACTCGGATTAGCGTGATGGCGGTGGATATGTGGTATATGGTTGCGGCGATGACGATGGTGGTATGTGGGAGCGGTGATGACGATGGTGCGGGGGCGGCGTGACAACTTGTGAACAGAACTCGAAACTCTAAAGTACTAGACGCTAGGACCAGCAACTTGACACGACGATGCAACCGCAAATTCAACAAAGCAACCACAGAAAATAATATGCAAAGGCTCAGATTGGTTCGGATAAGATGGACTAACCCTAATATTTTTTTTGGCTTTTTCGTGG
Source organism: Triticum aestivum (assembly GCF_018294505.1). Classification (NCBI taxonomy): domain Eukaryota; kingdom Viridiplantae; phylum Streptophyta; class Magnoliopsida; order Poales; family Poaceae; genus Triticum; species Triticum aestivum. The sequence continues at coordinate 242,212,120 of NC_057802.1, read as the reverse complement.
ACTATAGGTATGAAGAACACACTCGATCTAAACTACGAAAAATTGTAAAATCTCACCGAGCAACTTGGAAATCTGATACCACTTGATAGAGGCAAAGGTGTCCCGTCTTTCGATGAGATGCAGGCTATCGTTTTGGAGGAAGTCGACTTTGACGATCCGACTACGAACGTGCGAGGACGTCGCGCCTTAGCAATCGCTAAACCAACTCCGAGAGGTTATTGACCACGCCGGAGCACAATCAACCTGACCACGAAGGTCCGTTTCCTGCAGGCAAACGAAGAACAAGGAAGAAACTAAGATTGCAATCTGGATATTGCGAATATAAGAGGGAAACTTTATTGATCAAGGTGGGGTTCTGTGACGCCTTTGTCTGGTCGTTGAACACAAACGAAGTACGCGAAGTTGCAGTTATGGCGAACTTTTAATCTAAACAAAACCCAAAGTCTAAACGGTGCCCTAAGGGCTGTATATATGGAGGAAGCGGGGGGGGGATTTCGTGGCACTTGGGGAAGGGGTCCGAAACCAACCCTATCTCTTGTTTCCCCACACATACGGACTCTAAAAACAGCCTATACTTATGTATTTCGAAATTACATGGGCCTGGCCCAATAATAAGGTGACGCAGCACCTAGAATAGCCTCTGGACGAAATTTATGAAGTGGCATCTTGTATATTTCGTCCAAGGCTTCATTCACTCCTTATGGTGGCTTCAAAGTCCTGAAATCATCACTTGTAACTCTGTTCTTGTTCCCCTTGCGCATGCCATCAACTCCATGCTTGTTCTTGCTCCAATGTTCATCCTTCTCCAAGCTAGGCCCTTCATTTGTAAGCAAAACAAAAGTATCCAATTTAGGCAGCATCATATTCTCATGAACATTAGAATCATTACCAAGAAACGAAAGTACCTGGTAATTTAATTGGCGTGCGCGAGCTCTAGTAATTGGTCCATTATATGTAACAATAGGGGTTGTGGGTGTAACAATGGTATTGATGTCCTCATCACTTTGCATTCCCGGGTCTTCTCTTCATTTGTTACTTTTGCAAGAATCTCATGGAGGAGGACCAATGGGACACTTCGGACGCGACAAGACATTTGCTATGCTCTCAAAGAACTATTTTTGGCCCAAGATGTTCCGCGACGTCTCACGCTTCACCAACCGATGCTCGACATGTCGCAAAGCTAAGTCCAAAGCTCAATCTCATGGTCTTTATACACCACTTCCAATTCCATATCACCCATGGGAAGATATTAACATGGATTTTGTGCTTGGTTTGCCTAGGACTAGAAATGGAAAGGATTCCGTGTTTGTTGTTGTGGACCGATTCTCTAAAATGGCACATTTCATTCCTTGCAACAAGATAGACGATACTTCACATGTTGCCAATCTTTTTTGTAGGGAAATCTTGCACCTACATGGAGTGCCAAAGACGATTGTCTCGGACCGCGACGTCAAGTTCTTGAGTTACTTTTGGAAGACCTTATGCGCCAAGCTCGGAATCAAGCTACTATTCTCCACGGCATACCACCCTCAAACCGACGGCCAAACGGAAGTGACAAACCGAACGCTCTCCACTCTACTATGCGTGTTGATAAAGAAGAACATCCAAGAGTGGGAGGAGTGCCTACCCATGGCCGAGTACGCCTACAACCATGCAAGACATTCAACTACCGGCAAGTCCCCTTCCGAGGTCGTCTACGGTTTCAACCCATTGTTCCCATTGGACATTCTTCCTCTACCACTACAAGAGCGCATCAACATGGACGCGAGTGCATGAGTGACCCACCTCAAGAAGATGCATGAAGATACAAGGCACACCATCGAGCGCCAAGTACAACGACTCGCGACCAAGCTCAACGTCAACAAGCAACCCATGATATTCAACATTGGAGATCTTGTGTGGCTACACCTTCGAAAGGACCGCTTCCCCAACGAACGCAAGTCCAAACTTCTACCACGAGCCGATGGACCCTTCAAGGTGCTAGCACGCTACAACAACAACGCTTACAAGATCGACCTCCCGCGTGACAAGTACAACGTGAGCGACATCTTCAATGTCAAGGGTCTCTCGCCCTACCATGGTGATGAAGATTTTGATCCGAGGTCGGATCTTTCCCAAGGGAGGGGAGATGATGCGGAGCATCCCACGGTCATCCACACGGACCATCCTACATCTCCCAAGACACCACGTGGACCGATGACACGAGCTCGTGCAAGAGCTATCAAAAACGAGGTTAACTCTCTCATTGTTGAACTCCACTTTGACCCACTTGAGACATGGCTACTACCTCAAACGGAGATGCTTTGTGTGCTTAGGTACCAAGGAGAAGCTACGATGCAAGATGGACATCAAGAGCATGAAGAGAACCTGCCCAGCCCAGAAATCCCGGTACAACCGCTCAACCACCGCCCAACTACCGCCCAAGTTTCTGTGATCGAGCGGAACAAGGCCGGTATCACCCCGGTTTATACCGATAACAGCCAAAAGACCGGTACTACCGGCCAGACGACCGATACAACCGCTACTCCCTTCCGTGTACACCTCCAGGCGCAAGTACCTGGGCTCCCAGCGGTACAACCGCTCCCATGACCGGTACTACCGGCCTTCCTGTGCGCAGTGAAAGGGGTTTCACCCCATGTATCCCCTACTTACCCCTTAGACTACATATACTTGTCTCCTAGCTCCGTACTGCATTGTGATAGCTCATATGTGAGATAGAGCCTCGCTCATCCATACGGATCTACTCCTCGAGAGAGACCGCGGCCCCTCTTCGGAGAAGATCCACGTTGGATTCAAGACCCCCTCTTGGGTGGCCCCATCAAGACCTCCACACGGAGAAGAACCGGTTACCATATGTATCGTCCCTTTTTATCGTGGAACGTGTATCTCTTTGTGTTTCGAGGATCTAGCACATGTGTAATCGAATCTTGTTGGTTTGAGTGATTCTCTCCTGTGTCCCCTCGTGTTCTTCGTGTTCTTTGTAGGATCCTCTCCAATCTTGAAAGATCGGGCCACTAGGGTTCTACCCTACATCACACTGGCAGTTGCCGCACACTTGAGCTGGTTGGAAGAGTTGAAGGTGATGGTGTACTTGGACCACCTGAGCGGACGTGTTGCCTCGAGCTTGGGGAGGGGCCTGAGCGCCGCCTAGGATGCTAGCAATGCCTCGAGGCTCTTGGAAGCCCCCGACCCCCTCGTACTGGTGGTGGTCGTCATTCCTTCTCGGTGGTGGCGGCAGCGGAGGAAGGCCAGCGTTGCCCTGAGGGCGGTCCTCACGAGGCTGGTCCCTCCAGGGGCCCTCGCGAGGCTGGCCCTGCCAGTGGTCCTCACGAGGCTGATCGCGCCATTCCTGGCAGGGGTTGCAGCCGTCCGAGCGTCCTCCACTTCGACGACCTCCACAGCCGTAGCCTCGGTCGTTGCGCTCGGGCGATGACCGAGGCGCCCGTCGTGGAAGGCCCTAAGCTCCTGGTAGTCGTTGGTGTTGTGGTTGTGCATGTTGTGGAAGACGCAGAACGGGCGGCTGCCCTTGGATGACTCTGGGTGGTCGCAGCCGCGCTTCATTTCTGGTTCGGCCGCGAGCACGGCCGGTCCCTTACGCTTCACCTCCTTGGCCTTGGCCTCCTTGTCTTCTGGGTCAGCCCCCAGAAGTTCCAGGAGGGAGAGGTGACCTTCCTCAGCCCTCGGACACTTGGTTGCCATGTTGGACATCTCCAAAGTCGTGCACAGGTCCTCTTGTATGGCGAGCTCCTCCTTCATCTTGATGTCACGGATGCCATCAGTGAACCCTGAGATGATGGCCTCATCCGACACCATGGGGATCTTGAGGCGAACACTGTTGAAGCGCTGGATGTACTTCTGCAAGGTCTCTCCTGGCTGGTGCTTGATGCGCCGCAGGTCACCCGCAGCTGGTGGGCGATCGCGAGTGCCCTGGAAGTTGGCGACGAAATGCTCTGGCATCTCGTCCTAGGAGGAGATCGATCCCGCGGGGAGGTTCAGGATCCACGAGCGCGCGCCATCTTTGAGGGCCATGGGAAACCTGTTCGCCATAACTTTCACGTTGCCGTTGGCCGCCTCGATGCTCAGCTCGTAGAGCTGCAGGAGCTCGGCAGGGTCGGGGTGCCGTTGTAGCGTGGAGGCAGGTCGGGCTTGAACTTCCCTGGCCAGACGACGCTGCAGCTCTGGAGTGAACGCGCGACACCCCGCTGTGGTCACGGGAGCCCGCCGTAGTGCTGGAGCCTGATCTTGGTGCTCGCGCGCTACCACCACAGGCGGCGCGTGGTCTTCATGTGGCGGTGCTGGGAGCGCACGTGCATCTCCTTGCGACCGCTGCACCACCTAGCATCTTTCCTCGTCACGCACCGGCGCCTTGCGCGGGGGGTCGCGCCGTGGAGCCTCGCGCCTTGGCTCGAGGGAGACGTCTTATCGGGGAGGTGGAGTAGGCGCACCGTGGGCCACGTCACCTGTGGTAGGCAGCGGGTGAGACGGTGCAGGAGACTCCCCACACGAGCTCGGCGACGCGGTCCAGCCAGTCCTCATAGAGGTCGTCGATGGGGCGATAGCGTAGGAGCTCGTGTGCCATGAGCAACGCAGCCTACGCGTTCGTCGGCCTGCGGCGAGCATGAGACAATGAAGCAGGCACCGGGGTTAGCGACGGAGTAGCGGTGCGCCCATCCTGCCGCATCGAGGGCTGCATCGACAAAGCATGCTGCTCGTGGGCCGCGGGGCCGGTGGCAGCGTTGGCCGCGGGCGACGGGGAACGACGGGGAGCACCATCGCCTGCACGAGCCGTCTGGGCGACGCGGGCGGCAAGGGTGGCCCGACACTCAGCACGAACTCGATGAGCATCAGCCATCGGGACGGCGAAACAGTGGCGAATCAACTAGAGGAAGAGAGGTTCCGATGCACCCCCTACCTAGCGTGCCAAATTTCGGATTTCGGACTCTACAGACCCTAGATAGATTCGAACTCTGGGGTGCGTGCGAAGAACTCAACCTCCCCAGTCTGCCTACTCGCCAGTCTCACGGCCTAGCTCGATGAACGGGAAGGAAAAGGGACAAGGCAGTTTACCCAGGTTCGGGCCACCTTGCGGTGTAAAACCCTACTCCTGCTTTGTGGTGGATTGGCCTCGAGGGGCTAAGGATGAACTAGTACAGTCGGAGAACAACCTCAGGAGAAGGCGTGTTCTTGTGCTCGAGTGAGCTGGTGAGCGTGAGGATGATCTGATTGATCCGTCCCTCTCTACGATGGTGGTGCTGCTCTACTTATAGTGGCCTTGGTCCTCTTCCCCCAAAATGGAGGCGGGAAGGGATCCCACCACGGCCAAATTTGAAGGGAGACAACTAGTACATCTTATCCTGACAAAAGTAGTCTTCACCTGCAAAGCCTATGGTCATGACGCCATGGTGGGCTCGGCGATGACCTCCATCCTGCCGTCCTGGCGGTCTTGGTCTTGTTGCATGGGAATGGAAACCTTTGGCTGATTCCTCGAGACTCCGCGTCTGCGCTTGCCTCCTTAGCACCAAAGAGGAAACTGCTGTCCTGCGCCCACTGGCGCCCGCCTGGCCTTGGTCGTCATGGCTCACGTCATCCGAACCTCGCGAGGTGAGGCTTGCATAGAAATCTCCGCTCCTCGGGAGCCAGCCTGGGGAGGTCGCTCCTTCTGGAGGTCTTGGCGTTGTCCGTCTCGCGAGGGTCTTGAGTTGTTGGTGCTGAAGATGGGTTGTACCAGGCCGTCGATGGAGCCACGCCGTGGGCCACGGGCAGGCAAGTACCCCGATTCCCAGAACGTCGACAACAATCGCTCCAAGATTATAACTTTTGTCACCGGTGAGAGTGGTGCGTATGAGACTCAAGTCTGGAGCACAAAGTGTACTACAATCTTGTTTGCCTACAATATATTTTCCATTAAAGAATGCAAAGTATTGAATTGCGGGAAAATGAATACTCTTTATTCTACCTTGCGTCACTCCCCTAGTCTCACCATAGCACAGACTAGTCAAAAATGTTTGGAACTCAGATCTTGGTGGTTCGTCAAGCGAACCCCAGAATGGGATTTTGCAGTGGTGAGCAAATCTTTCTAAAGATATGGTAAATGGATTTTCATAAAGTTTAAATGCCACCCTAGACTCACGGGATGGAATTTAAATCCTTTGACAAATGATTCAGTGAGAGTGTGGTGTTTGTTGCACTTATCTGAAATGTAGGGACCGAGATCGGCATTGTGAACATAATGCTCAAATTCCTCCTTAATGCCCACACTCACCATATAATCATTGCATGGCCATAGGCATGTTTTGGTGGCGGCATCTCGTATGGAACTTTCACTTGGTTCAACATAAGACCGACGAACGGAGTTGTCACTAGAAGATGCCTCCGAGGATCTCCTCCTCGAAGAACTCCTTCCAAAGAGGTTCGTCATATTCGCGTACAATTTTCTGAAAATTATTGGGTAACAAAAATTTGTCAACAAAACTTCACAATATCAATAGCAACTACTCATCAGGATGCATAGAGGCCATAGCAAGCATTCAAACTACTTAAAACTCGAAGAATTCAACATGCAAGCTCATCTACAGCAGCAACAAGAGTAGCTAATTATTCAAAATATAAACCACGAAAGCAAAAACTAATTGGACAAACGGAGGAGTCACATATCAAGCAACAATCCCCAAAACAGTTTTGAAAACGGAGCTTCGAGCAAAGAGATCAAAATACACGCGTTTGAGAGCAAGAACATGAGAGAGAGAGAGAGAGAGCAATGGTGATTTTTTTCTGGAGGTAGGTGGTGATGTGGGAAGAATAGATAAGTGAGGGGGCCACGTGGGGACCAGAACCCACCAGGGCGCGCCTGGGGGTCCTGGCACACCCAGGTGGGTTGTGCCCACCTGGTGCACCTCCCTCTGATATTATTTGCACCAAAAATTCTTATATAATCAGAAAAAATCGTATTAAAATTTCAGAGCATTCTGAGAACTTCTATTTTTGGGTCATTTTTTTATTGCACGGGAAATTCAGAAAACAGGCAACACATGGCACTTTATTTTATTTAACTAATAAAAACAGAAAACAAAAGGTAGGGACAGAAGGTAGTGCTCACTAAATTCATCAACTTCATACCTCTCAAAAATTATCCATTAATAAGGTTGATCAAGTCTTATTAACAAGCACTTTTGATTAGCATGAAACCGAAGAACTTTCATAAATCACTAAGTTACCTCAACGGGGATATGAATATCCCCAACAATAAGCATTTGGCATTTATTTTTGACAGTAGGTAAAGGTAGTTGAAAGCTTCCAATAGTGATTGTAGGAGATTTTTCAATAACATTAATACCATTCAGTTGGAATTGTTTCTTCGAAAAGTGCACCGTATGTTCATTACCATTGATATGAAAAGTGACCTTGCTTTTATTGCAATCAATAACATGCCCTGCAGTATTCAAGAAGGTTCTACCAAGGATAATCGACATGTTGTCATCCTCGGGCATCTCAAGTATAACAAAGTCAGTAAAAATAGTAATATAAGCAACAACAACAGGCACATCCTCACAAATACCGATAGGTATGGCAGTTGATTTGTCAGCCATTTGCAAAGATATTTCAGTGGGTCTGAGTTTATTCAAATCAAGTCTTTAATATAAATAGAAAGTCATAACTCTAATACCAGCTCCCAAATCACATAAAGCAGTTTTCACATAGTTTCTTTTGATAGACCATGGTATAGTTGGTATTCCCGGATCTCCAAGTTTTTTAGGTACTCCATCTTTAAAAGTATAATTAGCAAGCATGGTGAAAATTTCAGCTTCCGGTATTTTTCTCTTATTGGTGATGATGTCTTTCATGTACTTTGCATAAGGAGGCATCTTAAGGATATCAATCAAGCGAGTACGCAAAAAGACTGGCCTCAGCATTTCAGCAAAACGTTCAAATTCTTCATCATCTTTCTTTTTAGTTCACTTAGGTGGAAAGGGCATAGATTTTTGAACCCATGGTTCTCTTTCCTTACTGCGTTTTCTAGCAACGAAGTCTCTTTTATCATATCTTTTATTCTTGGGTTGTGAGTTATCAAGATCAACTGCAGGTTCTATCTCAACATCATTGTCCGGTTCTTTATTATTTGTTTGAGTGTCTTCATGAGCCTCATCATTATCTTTTTCATTATCAGAAGGTGAGTGTTCACTACCAGATTGAGTTTCAGGATCAGAGATAGAGACTTCATTATCATTATCACGAGGTTTTTCTACTTTAGGCACAAGAGGCATTCAAAGTCCTACCATTTTTCTTCTTCTTTTCCTTTTTAGAAGGAGTACATGCATCAGTGGTAACTCTTTGAGAGTCTTGTTCAATTCTTTTTGGGTGTCCCTCGGGATAAAGTCATTCCTGAGTCATCCTACTATTATTATTCATTTCATCTAGCAACTCTCTTTGAGATTTAGCAACTTGTTCTAGTTGATTTTGAACCATAGAGGCATGTTTTCCTACGCCTCTAACATCATTGGAGATTCTAAATAACAAATCACTCAAACGAGCAATCATATCAGGATTGTATTTCAATTGTTTCATAACATTTGCATTGAAGTGATCTTGCTTTCTAATATAATTTTCAAACTCATAAAGGAATTGGCTAGGGTGCATATTGTGAGGATTATCATTATCATTGAATTTCATTAGAGAATTTACCTCTACCACCTTAGGCAGTGGTGGTGTATCAAGCCCATGTATTTCTTCAATAGGAGGTAAATTTTTGACATCCTCAGCTTTAATACCTTTTTCCTTCATAGATTTCTTTGCCTCTTGCATATCTTCAGGACTAAGATATAAAATACCCCTCTTCTTCGGAGTGGGTTTAGTAGGTGGTTCAGGAAGAGTCCAATCATCATAATTTCTCATTATGTTATTCAATAATTTTTCAGCTTGCCCAATAGTTCGTTCCCTGAAAACACAACCAGCACAACTATCTAGGAAATCCCTAGAAGCATCGGTTAGTCCATTATAGAAGATATCAAGTATTTCATTTTTCTTAAGAGGATGATCAGGCAAAGCATTAAGCAATTGGAGAAGCCTCCCCCAAGCTTGTGGGAGACTCTCTTCTTCAATTTGCACAAAGTTAAATATTTCCTGTAAGACAGCTTGTTTCTTATGAGCAGGAAAATATTTTTCAGAAAAGTAATAAATCATATCTTGGGGACTACGCACACAACCAGGAGCAAGAGTATTGTAGTAAGATTTAGCATCACCCTTTAATGAGAACGAAAATAATTTGAGAATATAGTAATAGCGAATTTTCTCATCATGAGCAAAAAGGGTGGCTATGTCATTCAACTTAGTAAGATGTGCCACAACAGTTTCAGTTTCATAACCATGGAAAGGATCAGATTCAACCAAAGTAATTAACTCTGGGTCGACAGAGAAGTCATAATCCTTATCATCAACAAAGGTAGGTGAAGTAGCAAACTTAGGATCAGATTTCATTCTAGCATTCAAAGATTTTTCTTTATACTTGCATAATAATTTCTCTAGATCATCTCTATCCTTACAAGCAAGAATATCTCTAATTTCCTCCTCACTCATAACATAACCTTCTGATGCCTTTGGCAATTCATATCTAGGAGGGCTAGTTCTAGTAGGTGTTTCAGGATTTTCAGGTTCAAGCTCATCATTAGTTTCAACAATATCATGTTGTCTTACTCTAGCAATTTGTTCATCAAGAAATTCACCTAGTGGCACATTATCATCAAGCAAGGTACTAGCATCATCATCAGCATCATCCATAACAAAAGTAGTGATAGGGGCAAAGGTGTCCCGTCTTTCGATGAGATGATGGATATCGCTTTGGTGGAAGTCGACTTTGACGATCCGACTACGAACGTGCGATGATGTCGCGCCTTAGCAATCGCTAAACCAACTCCGAGAGGTTATTGACCACACCGGAGCACGATCAACCTGACCACGAGGGTCTGTTTCCTGCGAGCAAACGAAGAACAAGCAAGAAACTGAGGTTGCAATCTGGATATTGCGAATATAAGATGAAAGCTTTATTGATCAAGGTGGGGTTCTGTGACGCCTTTGTCTGGTCGTTGAACACAAACGAAGTACGCGAAGTTGCAGCTATGGCGAACTTTTAATCTAAACAAAACCCAAAGTCTAAACGACGCCCTAAGGGCTGTATATATGGAGGAAGAGGGGGGAATTTCGTGGCCCTTGGGGAAGGGGTCCGAAACCAACCCTATCTCTTGTTTCCCCACACATACGGACTCTAAAAATAACCAATACTCAAGTATTTTGAAATTACATAGGCCTGGCCCAATAATAAGGTGACGCAGCACCTAGAATAGCCTCTGGACGAAAGTTATGAAGTAGCATCTTGTATATTTCGTCCAAGGCTTCATGCACGCATTATGGTGGCTTCAACGTCCTGAAATCATCACTTGTAACTCCGTTCTTGTCCCCCATGCGCATGCCATCATCTCCATGCTTGATCTTGCTCCAGTGTTCATCCTTCTCAAAGCTAGGCCCTTCATTTGTAAGCAAAACAAATGTATCCAATTTAGGCAGCATCATATTCTCATGAACATTAGAATCATTACCAAGAAACGAAAGTACCTGGTAATTTAATTGGCGTGCGCGAGCTCTAGTAATTGGTCCAGTATGTATAGCAGCAGGGGCTGTGGGTGTAACAATGGTATTGTTGTCCTCATCAAGTAGCACCATCAATAACTTGCGACCTATCAGGATTGATAGCATGTGGTGGTGTTGCAAGTTTACTTATAACAGAAGCTGAATCTAAAGCGGAGCTAGATGGCAATTCCTTACCTCCCCTCGTCTTAGAGGGAAAAATCTTAGTCTTAGCATCCTTCAGTTTCTTCATAGCGATAATTTGATAATAATCCCAAGTGACTCAACAAATATAGCTATGCTCCCCGGCAACGGCGCCAGAAAAAGGTCTTGATAATCCACAAGTATAGGGATCGCAACAGTTTTCGAGGGTAGAGTATTCAACCCAAATTTATAGATTCGACACAAGGGGAGCCAAAGAATATTTGCAAGTACTAGTAGTTGAGTTGTCAATTTAACCACACCTAGAGATTAATTATCTGTGGCAAAGTGATCAGTAGCAAAGTAGTATGATAGTTTTGATAGTAGTAGCAACAGCAATAATAGCGGTAACAGTGATAGCAATGATTTAGTAGCAAGTGCAATAGTAACAGCAGCAATAGTATCTTGGCAAGAACAATATGTAGGAAAATCGTAGGCATTGGATCGGTGATTTGTTGGATGATATTCATCATGTGACAGTCATAACCTAGGGCGATGCGGCACTAGCTCCAGTTCATAAATATAATGTAGGCATGTATTCCGTAAATAGTCATACGTGCTTATGGAAAGAAGTTGCATGACATCTTTTGTCCTACCCTCTCGTGGCAGCGAGGTCCTAGTGGAAACTTAGGATATTAAGGCCTCCTTTTAATAGAGAACCGGAACAAAGCATTAACACACGGTGAATACATGAACTCCTCAAACTACGCTCATCACCGGGAGTGGTCCCGACTATTGTCACTCCGGGGTTGCCAGATCATAACACGTAGTAGGTGACTATAACGTGCAAGATCGGATCTAGAACGGGGATATAATGGTGATAACATAAACGGTTCAGATCTGAAATCATGGCACCCGGGCCCAAAGTGACAAGCATTAAGCATGGCAAAGTCATAGCAACATCAATCTCAAAACATAGTGGATACTAGGGATCAAGCACTAACAAAACTAACTCGATTACATGATGAATCTCATCCAACTCCTCATCGACCAGCGAGCCTACGAAGGAATTACTCACTCCCGGTGGGGAGCATCATGGAATTGACGATGGAGAAGGGTTGGTGATGACGAAGATTGAAGCTCCCCCTCTCCGAAGCCCCAAACGGACTCCAGATCTGGCCTCCTGATGAAGAACAGGAGAAGGCGGCGGCTCCGTCTCGTGGAACGCGATAATTCTTTCTCCCTAATTTTTTCTAGAAAAATAGGATTTTATAGCATCGGTTTCAGGGTCTACGGGGCCACCAGGTGGGGACAACCCACCTGGGCGCGCCCTGGTGGGTTGTGCCCACCTAGGTGCCCCACTTCGGTGGTTCTTGGCTCCAGAAATTCTCTTTTATTGTATAAAAAATCCTCGCAAAGCTTCGTTCCATTCCGAGAACTTTTATTTCTGCACAAAACACAACACCATGGTAGTTCTGGTGAAAACAGCGTCAGTCCGGGTAAGTTTCATTCGAATCATGCAAATTAGAGTCCAAAACAAGAGGAAAAGCATTAGGAAAAGTAGATACGATGGAGACGTATCATGTACACATCAAGATCATCTTCAGCTTTCTCTGGGCATTGATCAACTTGGCCCATTCTGAGATTGTTGACTGATATTTGGTTGCTTCTGTCATCCATACTATCTTTCCATCAAGGTAGAAGTGGGTTGTGGAGTAGAACTGCATTATCATTTCATCGTTCCACTTTGTCAATTTCTGACGCACAAATGTGTCTACACCCTTCATCCTGAAGCTCTCATGCACATGAGGAAAGTAGTCTTCATTGGAGTTAATGTATTTCTAGTCCACCCATTTCATGTCACGGACAATGGGTTTCTTGTCCAATAGGACAGTCTCATAGAAGTCATGTTGTTCCTTGGTGTGAAAGCGATAGTCCACAATAGTCCTTCTCCTAGTGGCATAAGGATTAGTCTTCCTCCAAAGTCTCAGACATGCATCCTTTCTCAACTTCATGTTCTCTGCCACAGGATGATCATCATTGTGGTCTGGAATCTTGGGCTTGAGTTTCCTGAGCACTAGTGGCTCTTCTTCTTCCTAAACTTCACGCACTGGGGCCTTGTTCTTTTCAGCAGCTGATATATTCCTTGTTGATCTCTTTGGAGCCGTTGTCTTGGGGGCTTGAGCTTGAGATGAAGGCTTGGGGGCGGACTTGGGCTTAGAAGGAGCAGCCCTAGTCTTGATGGCATCCCCCATCAGCTTTTGTGTTTTGGCAGGAGGTGTAGCAGACTCTTCTTCTTCCTCATCCATCATCATGGATGGTTTGCCAATCACTCTGGCAATGGTCTTCCTGACCCTTTCTGATGTAGGGTGGAACCCTAGATGGCCGATCTTTCACGAAAGGAGCGGATCCCTACGAAGAACGTGATGAACACGAGGGAAACACAAGGGGAACACGAGAGAAATCACTCAACCAACAAGAATAGATCACACATGCGCTAGATCGATGAACACAAAGGTAAGATACAAGATCCAAGTCCAACAAAGGACGATACAAGGGTAACCGGTTCTTCTCCATGAGGAGGTCTTGATGGGGGTCTTCTCCGTGAGGAGGTCTTGAATCCAAGGTGGATCGTCTCCGTAGAGGGGCCGCGATCTCTCTCGTGGAGTAGATCTGATATGGATGAGCAAAGCTCTATCTCTAAATAAGCTAAACCAATGCTAACCCTAGAAAGATGGAGGAGAAAGAGTATATATAGTCTAGGAAGTCGAAGGGGTACATGGGCCTTGGCCCTTACTGTGCGCAGACAGGGGTGGCCGGATGTCCGGGCGACGGGCCGGATATCCGGGGCTTCAGGAGAGGCCGGATGTCCGGGCTGGGGGCCGGATGTCCAGGCTGGAGGGCAAAACTTCTGGATGTTCTATAGCGTGGCGCCGGATGTCCGGGCTTTTGGCCGGATGTCCGGGCTGGACGCCGGATGTCCGGGCCCTATAGGCTTGGGCGTCTGGGCTGCTGCTGCTGTGGATGCTCCAGGGGCCGGATGTCCGGGGTCATGGCCGAATGTCCGGGGCCCGGAAGGTGAACTTGCCCGTTTTCGTTGGTTCTCTTCATCCATGGACTTGGCGGCTTGTCCGTCTTCACGTGCATCCTCGGGAGGCTCCTCTTGACACCTAATCATGCATAGCATATCGGACTTAGGTAGTAGCCATGTCTCGAGTGGATCATATGTGATATCACTAAGGAAGGAAGTCACCTCGTTCTCGAGAGCTCTAGCTCGTGCTCGTGTCATAGGTCCTCTTGGCTCTTGATGAGACGATGGTAGGTCCATGGGGATGACCTTAGGATGCTCCGCATCATCTCCCCTCCCTTGGGAAAGATCCGACCTCGGATCGAAATCCTCATCACCATGGTACGGGGATAGATCTTTGATGTTGAAGATGTCGCTCACGGAGTACTTGTCGCGTGGGATGTCGATCTTGTATGCGTTGTTGTTGTAGCGTGCAAGCACCTTGAAGGGTCCATCCGCTCGGGGTAGTAGCTTGGACTTGCGTTCCTTCGGGAAGCGATCCTTGCGAAGGTGTAACCACACAAGATCTCCATGGGGATGACCGTAGAACATCATGGGTTGCTTGTTGACGTTGAGCTTGGTCGCGAGTCGTTGTACTTGGCGCTCGATGGTGTTTCTTGTATCTTCGTGCATCTTCGTGAGGAAGTTGACTCGGGCGCTCGCGTCCATGTTTGTGCACTCTTGTAGCGGTAGAGGTAGAATGTCCAATGGAGACAATGGGTTGAAGCCATAGACGACCTCGAAGGGGGACTTGCCGGTAGTCGAATGTCTTGCATGATTGTAGGCGTACTCGGCGATGGGTAGGCACTCCTCCCACTCCTTGATGTTCTTCTTTATCGACACGCGTAGTAGAGTGGAGAGCGTGCGGTTGGTCACCTCCGTTTGGCCGTCGGTTTGTGGATGGTATGCCGAAGAGAACAAAAGCTTGATTCCAAGCTTGGCGCACAATGTCTTCCAAAAGTAACTCAAGAACTTGACGTCGCGGTCCGAGACAATCGTCTTTGGCACTCCATGAAGGCGCAAGATTTCCCTACAAAACAAATTTGCAACATTTGAAGCATCGTCTATCTTGTTGCAAGGAATGAAATGTGCCATTTTGGAGAATCGGTCCACAACAACAAAAACGGAATCCTTGCCATTTCGAGTTCTAGGCAAACCAAGCACAAAGTCCATGCTAATGTCTGATGAGGACATCAATACCATTGTTACACCCACAGGCCCTGCTGCTATACATACTGGACCAATTACTAGAGCTCGCGCACGCCAATTAAATTACCAGGTACTTTCGTTTCTTGGTAATGATTCTAATGTTCATGAGAATATGATGCTGCCTAAATTGGATACATTTGTTTTGCTTACAAATGAAGGGCCTAGCTTGGAAAAGGATGAACATTGGAGCAAGAACAAGCATGGAGATGATGGCATGCGCATGGGGAACAAGAACGGAGTTACAAGTGATGATTTCAGGACGTTGAAGCCACCATAATGCGTGCATGAAGCCTTGGACAAAATATACAAGATGCTACTTCATAACTTTCGTCCAGAGGCTATTCTAGGTGCTGCGTCACCTTATTATTGGGCCAGGCCCATGTAATTTCGAAATACATAAGTATAGGCTGTTTTTAGAGTCCGTATGTGTGGGGAAACAATAGATAGGGTTGGCTTCGGACCCCTTCCTCAAGGGCCACGAAATTCCCCCCTCTTCCTCCATATATACAGCCCTTAGGGCGTCGTTTAGACTTTGGGTTTTGTTTAGATTAAAAGTTCGCCATAGCTGCAACTTCGCGTACTTCGTTTGTGTTCAGCGACCAGACAAAGGCGTCACAGAACTCCACCTTGATCAATAAAGCTTTCATCTTATATTCGCAATATCCAGATTGCAATCTCAGTTTCTTACTTGTTCTTCGTTTGCTCGCAGGAAACAGACCCTCGTGGTCAGGTTGATCGTGCTCCGGCGTGGTCGATAACCTCTCGGAGTTGGTTTAGCGATTGCTAAGGCGCGACGTCCTCGCACGTTCGTAGTCGGATCGTCAAAGTCGACTTCCATCAAAGCGATATTCATCATCTCATCGAAAGACGGGACACCTTTGCCTCTATCAAGTGGTATCAGATTTCCAGGTTGCTCGATGAGATTTTACAGTTTTTCGTAGTTTAGATCGAGTCTGTTCTTCATACCTACAGTCCACGAAAAAGCCACAAAAAAAATTAGGGTTAGTTCATCATATCCGAACCAATCTGAGCCTTTGCATAATCTTTTTAGGGTTTTTGCTTTGTTGAATTTGCGGTTGCATCGTCGTGTCAAGTTGCTGGTCTTAGAGTCTAGTCTTTTAGAGTTTTGAGTTCTGGTCATAAGTTGTCACGCCGCCGCCGCACCATCATCATCGCGTTGCCATCTACCACCATTGCTTATCCGCCACCGCTCTGAATCCGTATCTATATACCACCACCAATCCGTATCCATATACCACTGATCCGTGTCCATATACCACTACCGCTACCATATACCACCACCGCTGCCATATCCTACCGCCATATATCCACCACCAATCCGAGTTCTTTTCATATTCGGTTGGTTTTAGAGATCCATATATTTTCCGTTTCGTGTTTCCTTGCCTGAGTAGGTCTCGGAAAAAAAAAAGAGTCTGGAGACCCCCGGGCAGTTTTTAGGCCAAAATTTCGGCAACCAAAAATATTTTTTCCCTATCCTATTTTTAGGCCCCGGGTAGTGTTTTGAGACACTCGCCATCATAGTGATTTTTTGTCGCATTTTTTCGTCGTCGCTGCCCTGATTTTCCGAAAAAAAATACTCAAAAAATTTTGTGCCCATCCTGTCAGTTTAACCTGGGAAGAGTTTTGAGACACTCTCCATTATAGTGATTTTTCGCAAAAAAAAAAGAGGAGCGCAAAAAAAAGAGCGCAAAAAAAAAAGAGCGAAAAAAAATATTTCCAGAGTGTGCTTTTCCCTTGTTTACGTGCAGCGCCGTGATTTTGTTAGTGTTCTAGGCTCGCGTCTCTAGCACGGTCTAGCCTAGGACCAGCACAGTACCGTCGTTGAGCGTTTATTCAACTTTGCATCTCTGAATTGATTATTGCTTACCATTTTGCTACCATATTATAAGCCTTCCCAGCTCCACATAAGTCTACATCGTGCGTTTGACTCTCCCTGGTAATCGCTATATCCAAGCTTTGAGAGTTTTTGACTACAACGGTTGCCGATCACCACCTGCTGCTGGGTAAGAACTGGTAAGAATTTGAGATTCGCTTGAAGGTTTTGTGACACACCACCATCACCACCACTTCTAGTAGTCTGCAGGATCATATTCTTTTGTGTTTCTATTACTGCTAACCATGGCAGGTTCACAAGCCGATGAGACTGATTGGGAGAACATGACGAACAAGGAGTTGCATGATAAATTTCAGCAAATGATGAGTGGCCAGGTGGGAGATGTGCTAAACAGATTTGAAGAGTCTATGGAGAAGATAGATGCCGTGGAGAAGTCGTTCGAGACAAAGCTGGATAACAAGTTTACTGAATTACTCAAGCGTCTTCCCCAACCACCACCGGCTGCACATGTCGCACCTCTACAACAACAACAACCACATCTCCAACGCCGCCTTCCAAATCAAGTGGGACGGGCACAACGCGTTCCAATTGAGACTGGTCAAAATTCGGGTGCTGCTGCACCTACTGTTGATGCTTCTTTGGCTCCTGCTCCTGCGGCGGCTGAGGAGGATGACGATTATGCGGGCGATTATGAGGATGAGATTGATCAAAATCAGAACTACGTGCAGCCACCAGCACCACCACCAGCAGGTCGACCTCAGGTATATATTCGCAACGGTAGGCCGGCACCACCACCTCAGGTACGAGATCATGACCATCTCCCTAAACTGAAATTGAATATTCCACCATTTGAGGGTAGATATGTTCCTGATATATATCTTACTTGGGAGTTAGAAACTGAACAATGATTTACATGTTTACAATATCCTGAGGACAGACGTGTTCCTGCTGCTGTTTGTGCTTTCACTAGCTTTGCAAGTGTTTGGTGGTCTGAACATTGTAGATTATATCCTGTTCCAGCTACTTGGGCTGCTTTGAAAACTGCTATGCGTACTCGTTGGGTTCCACCATATTATCAACGTGAATTACTTCAAAAATTGCAGCGTTTAAGACAAGGGAAAAATTCTGTAGAAGAATATTATCAGGAATTACAAACTGGCATGATTAGATGTGGTATTGTTGAGGAGAATGAAGCTATGCTTGCACGTTTTATGGGTGGATTAAATAGAGAGATTCAGACCATTCTAGAGTATAAGGATTATAATAATATCACTCGTTTATTCCATCTTGCTTGTAAAGCTGCACGTGAAGTGCAGGATCGACAGCCATTGGCGCGAACTAACTTTTCTGCAGGTCGACCTTCATCATGGACACCGCGTGCATCTTCTACTTCCACTTCACCATCACCTCCATCAGGTGCCACCTCCAGCCGTGATACAAGAAAACAGGCACAACCACCACTCTCTGCCAAGAGCACACCTGCCGGGCCTGCGCAGAGCTCTTCTTCTTCCATGGCATCGACAGGGCACACAAGTGATATTATTTGTCGTCGTTGTAAGGGAAGAGGACATTTTGCGAGATAATGCAAATCTCAGCGTGTTATGATTGCTACTGAGGATGGTGGGTATGAGTCCGCTAGTGACTATGATGAGGAGACTTTGGCTCTTATTATCCGTGAAGAACATGGTGGAGATGATTCTGAAAATGAGACGCAATACATGGCTCCTGAAGACGCTGACAGGTATGAATGTTTAGTTGCTCAACGTGTTTTGAGTGTGCAGGTCACACAAGCAGAGCAAAATCAGAGGCATAATTTGTTCCATACAAAGGGAGTTGTGAAGGAACGTTCTGTTCGCGTCATCATAGATGGAGGGAGCTGTAACAACTTGGCTAGCATGGAGATGGTGGAGAAGCTATCTCTCCCCACAAGACCACATCCACATCCTTACTACATCCAATGGTTCAACAATAGCGGCAAGGTTAAGGTAACACGTACTGTTCGTGTGCATTTTAGTATCTCTACATATGCTGATTATGTTGATTGTGATGTGGTACCCATGCAAGCATGTTCCTTATTACTAGGTAGACCATGGCAATTTGATAAAAATTCTATACACCATGGTAGAAACAATCAGTATACTCTTGTTCATAAGGATAAAAATATTACTTTGCTTCCTATGACTCCTGATTCCATTTTGAAAGATGACATTAATAGAGCTAATAAAGCAAAACAGGAGAAAAATAAGAGTGAAAATCAGATTGTGGCAAATGAATTTGCGCAACAAATGAAACCTAATAATGAACCATCTAGTGTTGTTTCTGAAATTAAATTGAAAAGTGCATGTTTACTTGCCACAAAATCTGATATTGATGAGCTAGATTTCAGCAAATCTGTTTGCTATGCTTTTGTGTGCAAAGAGGCATTATTTTCATTCGAGGACGTGCCTTCCTCTTTGCCCCCTGCTGTCACTAACATTTTGCAGGAGTTCGCTGACGTCTTCCCACAAGACGTGCCACCGGGATTACCACCTATTCAAGGGATTGAGCATCAAATTGACTTAATTCCCGGTGCATCGCTACCCAACCGTGCACCATACCGTACCAATCCAGAGGAGACGAAGGAGATTATGCGTCAAGTACAGGAGCTGCTCGACAAAGGTTATATACGCGAATCTCTTAGTCCTTGTGTTGTTCCTATTATACTAGTGCCTAAAAAGGATGGTACGTCGCGTATGTGTGTTGATTGTAGAGGCATTAATAATATTACTATTCGTTACCGTCATCCTATTCCTAGGCTAGATGATATGCTTGATGAATTGAGTGGCTCTACAATATTCTCCAAAGTTGATTTGCGTAGTGGATACCATCAAATTCGTATGAAATTGGGAGATGAATGGAAAACTGCATTTAAAACTAAGTTTGGTTTATATGAGTGGTTAGTCATGCCTTTTGGGTTAACTAATGCACCTAGTACTTTCATGAGACTAATGAACGAAGTTTTACGTGCTTTCATTGGACGATTTGTGGTAGTCTATTTTGATGATATACTGATTTATAGCAAATCTTTGGAAGAACATTTGGAACATTTACGTGCTGTTTTTATTGCTCTACGTGATGCACGTTTGTTTGGTAACCTTGGGAAGTGCACCTTTTGCACCGACCGAGTATCTTTTCTTGGCTATGTTGTTACTCCACAGGGAATTGAAGTTGATAAAGCCAAGATTGAAGCTATTGAGAGTTGGCCGCAGCCCAAAAAGGTCACACAAGTGTGGAGTTTTCTTGGACTCGCTGGTTTCTATAGGCGTTTTGTGAGAGATTTTAGCACCATTGCTGCACCTCTCAACGAGCTTACAAAGAAGGATGTGCCTTTTGTTTGGGGTACCGCACAGGAAGAAGCCTTCACGGTATTGAAAGATAAGTTGACACATGCTCCTTTACTCCAACTTCCTGATTTTAATAAGACTTTTGAGCTTGAATGTGATGCTAGTGGCATTGGATTAGGAGGTGTGTTATTACAAGATGGCAAACCTGTTGCATACTTTTCTGAAAAATTGAGTGGGCCTAGTCTGAATTATTCTACTTATGATAAAGAACTATATGCTCTTGTTCGGACTTTAGAAACATGGCAACATTATTTATGGCCCAAAGAATTTGTTATACATTCTGATCATGAATCTTTGAAACATATTAAAAGTCAAGCTAAACTGAATCGTAGACATGCTAAATGGGTTGAATTCATTGAAACTTTCCCTTATGTCATTAAACACAAGAAGGGTAATAATCGTTCATTGCATTCTACTACTAAGATGTGCCCTTTTGAAATTGTGTATGGTTTCCTACCTCGTGCACCTATTGATTTGTTGCCTCTTCCATCTTCGGAGAAGGTTAATTTTGATGCTAAACAACGTGCTGAATTGATCTTAAAAATGCATGAGTTAACTAAGGAAAACATTGAGCGTATGAATGCTAAATATAAACTTGCTGGAGATAAGGGTAGAAAACATGTTGTGTTTGCACCTGGAGATCTTGTTTGGTTACATTTGCGTAAGGATAGATTTCCTGATTTGCGCAAATCAAAGCTAATGCCACGTGCTGATGGTCCTTTTAAGGTGTTAGAGAAAATAAATGATAATGCATATAAACTTGAGCTGCCTGCAGATTTTGGGGTTAGTCCCACTTTTAATATTGCAGATTTGAAGCCTTATTTGGGTAAGGAAGATGAGCTTCCGTCGAGGACGACTTCATTTCAAGAAGGGGAGGATGATGAGGACATCAATACAATTATTACACCCACAGTCCCTGCTGCTATACATACTGGACCAATTACTAGAGCTCGCGCACGCCAATTAAATTACCAGGTACTTTCGTTTCTTGCTAATGATTCTAATGTTCATGAGAATATGATGCTGCCTAAATTGGATACATTTGTTTTGCTTACAAATGAAGGGCCTAGCTTTGAGAAGGATGAACATTGGAGCAAGAACAAGCATGGAGATGATGGCATGCGCATGGGGAACAAGAACGGAGTTACAAGTGATGGTTTCAGGACGTTGAAGCCACCATAATGCGTGCATGAAGCCTTGGACGAAATATACAAGATGCTACTTCATAACTTTCGTCCAGAGGCTATTCTAGGTGCTGCGTCACCTTATTATTGGGCCAGGCCCATGTAATTTCGAAATACATAAGTATAGGCTGTTTTTAGAGTCCGTATGTGTGGGGAAACAAGAGATAGGGTTGGTTTCGGACCCCTTCCTCAAGGGCCACGAAATTCCCCCCCTCTTCCTCCATATATACAGCCCTTAGGGCGTCGTTTAGACTTTGGGTTTTTGTTTAGATTAAAAGTTCGCCATAGCTGCAACTTCGCGTACTTCGTTTGTGTTCAGCGACCAGACAAAGGCGTCACAGAACCCCACCTTGATCAATAAAGCTTTCATCTTATATTCGCAATATCCAGATTGCAATCTCAGTTTCTTGCCTGTTCTTCGTTTGCTCGCAGGAAACAGACCCTCGTGGTCAGGTTGATCGTGCTCCGGCGTGGTCGATAACCTCTCGGAGTTGGTTTAGCGATTGCTAAGGCGCGACGTCCTCGCACGTTCGTAGTCGGATCGTCAAAGTCGACTTCCATCAAAGCGATATTCATCATCTCATCGAAAGACGGGACACCTTTGCCTCTATCAAGTGGTATCAGTTTTCAGGTTGCTCGGTGAGAATTTCCAGTTTCCCCTAGATTAGATTTATTTTCTTACCTATTGTCCAAGAAAAAGCCACAAAAAAGTTAGATCTATTCATCCTTTTGTCCAACGACCAGACCAAGACCGCTTACGGATTCCCACCACTATCAATACTTCATATATATTCGCAATATTCAGATTGCATCAAATTGACTTAATTCCCGGTGCATCGCTACCCAACCGTGCACCATACCGTACCAATCCAGAGGAGACGAAGGAGATTATGCGTCAAGTACAGGAGCTGCTCGACAAAGGTTATATACGCGAATCTCTTAGTCCTTGTGCTGTTCCTATTATACTCGTGCCTAAAAAGGATGGTACGTCGCGTATGTGTGTTGATTGTAGAGGCATTAATAATATTACTATTCGTTATCGTCATCCTATTCCTAGGCTCGATGATATGCTTGATGAATTGAGTGGCTCTACAATATTCTCCAAAGTTGATTTGCGTAGTGGATACCATCAAATTCGTATGAAATTGGGAGATGAATGGAAAACTGCATTTAAAACTAAGTTTGGTTTATATGAGTGGTTAGTCATGCCTTTTGGGTTAACTAATGCACCTAGTACTTTCATGAGACTAATGAACGAAGTTTTACGTGCTTTCATTGGACGATTTGTGGTGGTCTATTTTGATGATATACTGATTTATAGCAAATCTTTGGAAGAACATTTGGAACATTTACGTGCTGTTTTTATTGCTCTACATGATGCACGTTTGTTTGGTAACCTTGGGAAGTGCACCTTTTGCACCGACCGAGTATCTTTTCTTGGCTATGTTGTTACTCCACAGGGAATTGAAGTTGATAAAGCCAAGATTGAAGCTATTGAGAGTTGGCCGCAGCCCAAAACGGTCACACAAGTGCGGAGTTTTCTTGGACTCGCTGGTTTCTATAGGCGTTTTGTGAGAGATTTTAGCACCATTGCTGCACCTCTCAACGAGCTTACAAAGAAGGATGTGCCTTTTGTTTGGGGTACCGCACAGGAAGAAGCCTTCACGGTATTGAAAGATAAGTTGACACATGCTCCTTTACTCCAACTTCCTGATTTTAATAAGACTTTTGAGCTTGAATGTGATGCTAGTGGAATTGGATTAGGAGGTGTGTTATTACAAGATGGCAAACCTGTTGCATACTTGTCTGAAAAATTGAGTGGGCCTAGTCTGAATTATTTACTTATGATAAAGAACTATATGCTCTTGTTCGGACTTTAGAAACATGGCAACATTATTTATGGCCCAAAGAATTTGTTATACATTCTGATCATGAATCTTTGAAACATATTAAAAGTCAAGCTAAACTGAATCGTAGACATGCTAAATGGGTTGAATTCATTGAAACTTTCCCTTATGTCATTAAACACAAGAAGGGTAAAGAAAATGTTATTGCTGATGCATTGTCTCGTCGCTATACTATGCTTTCACAACTTGACTTCAAAAAATTTGGTTTGGAGACCATAAAAGATCAATATGTGCATGATGCTGATTTTAAGGATGTATTGCAGAATTGTAAAGAAGGAAGAACCTGGAACAAGTTTGTTGTTAATGATGGATTTGTGTTCTGTGCTAACAAGCTATGCATTCCAGCTAGCTCTCTTCGTCTTTTGTTGTTGCAGGAGGCGCATGGAGGAGGATTAATGGGACACTTTGGCGTGAAGAAGACGGAGGACGTACTTGCTACACATTTCTTTTGGCCAAAGATGAGACGGGATGTTGAGCGTTTTGTTGCTCGCTGCACTACATGCAAAAAGCTAAGTCACGACACAATCCTCATGGTTTATATATGCCTTTGCCAGTACCTAGTGTTCCTTGGGAGGATATATCTATGGACTTTGTTTTAGGTTTACCTCGAACAAAGAAGGGGAGGGATAGCATATTTGTTGTCGTGGATAGATTCTCGAAAATGGCACACTTTATACCATGTCATAAAAGCGATGATGCTGTTAATGTTGCTGATTTGTTCTTTCGTGAAATTATTCGCTTGCATGGTGTGCCAAATACTATTGTTTCAGATCGTGATACTAAATTTCTTAGCCACTTTTGGAGATGTTTATGGGCTAAGTTGGGGACTAAACTGCTTTTTAGTACTAGTCACCCCCAAACTGATGGACAAACTGAAGTAGTCAATAGAACATTGTCTACTATGCTTAGGGCTGTTTTTAAGAATAATAAGAAAATGTGGGAAGAATGCTTGCCTCATATTGAGTTTGCTTATAATCGTTCATTGCATTCTACTACTAAGATGTGCCCTTTTGAAATTGTGTATGGTTTCCTACCTCGTGCACCTATTGATTTGTTGCCTCTTCCATCTTCGGAGAAGGTTAATTTTGATGCTAAACAACGTGCTGAATTGTTCTTAAAAATGCATGAGTTAACTAAGGAAAACATTGAGCGTATGAATGCTAAATATAAACTTGCTGGAGATAAGGGTAGAAAACATGTTGTGTTTGCACCTGGAGATCTTGTTTGGTTACATTTGCGTAAGGATAGATTTCCTGATTTGCGCAAATCAAAGCTAATGCCACGTGCTGATGGTCCTTTTAAGGTGTTAGAGAAAATAAATGATAATGCATATAAACTTGAGCTGCCTGCAGATTTTGGGGTTAGTCCCACTTTTAACATTGCAGATTTGAAGCCTTATTTGGGTGAGGAAGATGAGCTTCCGTCGAGGACGACTTCATTTCAAGAAGGGGAGGATGATGAGGACATCAATACCATTGTTACACCCACAGGCCCTGCTGCTATACATACTGGACCAATTACTAGAGCTCGCGCACGCCAATTAAATTACCAGGTACTTTCGTTTCTTGGTAATGATTCTAATGTTCATGAGAGTATGATGCTGCCTAAATTGGATACATTTGTTTTGCTTACAAATGAAGGGCCTAGCTTTGAGAAGGATGAACATTGGAGCAAGAACAAGCATGGAGATGATGGCATGCGCATGGGGAACAAGAACGGAGTTACAAGTGATGATTTCAGGACGTTGAAGCCACCATAATGCGTGCATGAAGCCTTGGACGAAATATACAAGATGCTACTTCATAACTTTCGTCCAGAGGCTATTCTAGGTGCTGCGTCACCTTATTATTGGGCCAGGCCCATGTAATTTCGAAATACATAAGTATAGGCTGTTTTTAGAGTCCGTATGTGTGGGGAAACAAGAGATAGGGTTGGTTTCGGACCCCTTCCTCAAGGGCCACGAAATTCCCCCCTCTTCCTCCATATATACAGCCCTTAGGGCGTCGTTTAGACTTTGGGTTTCGTTTAGATTAAAAGTTCGCCATAGCTGCAACTTCGCGTACTTCGTTTGTGTTCAGCGACCAGACAAAGGCGTCACAGAACTCCACCTTGATCAATAAAGCTTTCATCTTATATTCGCAATATCCAGATTGCAATCTCAGTTTCTTGCTTGTTCTTCGTTTGCTCGCAGGAAACAGACCCTCGTGGTCAGGTTGATCGTGCTCCGGCGTGGTCGATAACCTCTCGGAGTTGGTTTAGCGAATGCTAAGGCGCGACGTCCTCGCACGTTCGTAGTCGGATCGTCAAACTCGACTTCCATCAAAGCGATATTCATCATCTCATCGAAAGACGGGACACCTTTGCCTCTATCAGTTGTCGATCTCATGTTGCTCTTGGCGAGGAGGCTTGTCGATCTCATGTTGCTCTTGGCGAGGAGGGGGTCCATTGTCTTCTTGCTCTCGATGGACTTGACGTTCTTGTCTCGCTTGAGAAGAAACTTGTCTATCTTGACGAGGAGCTTGTCGATCTTGACGAGGGGCTTGACGATGCACACGTGCTTGGTAAATCCTTTCTTGAGCTTCGTCGCGAAGTGCTTCTTGATGTAGTCGAGCTTGTCGGCCTCGATTGGCTACGACACGACTTGAGTCTTGAAGAGCACGTTGCGCCTCAAGTGCTTGAGCTTCACGTAGTTGTCGTTCTTGATGTTGCACCTCGGCGTCTTGTGCATCTTGATGTTGTCGCGCTCGCTCCTCTTGTTCTTATTGTCGTTGGCGTTGCCGTTCTTGTGCTTGTGCGAAAGCAGCTTGGTTGTGACGATGTCGATGCTCTTGAGAGTCGGTGTCGTGTAGAGGATTGCGGTTAGCTTGACGGTCTTGACACGCGGCATGACGAAGAGTGTTCGATGTCGGTGTACTTGAACCGGAGATGGTGTCGTCGTAGTGTTGACTTGAGCGGCTCCGTCTTGACGAGGATGAAGTTGTAGAAGAGCGGACCATCATGGTTCGGATATCTTCTTTGAGGGAACTCATGGATGTGTCGAAGTAGTCTCTTGTACGTTGCTCAGATTGTCGTAGATCGGTGGCGAGGTTGTCGATGCAATCGCCCAAAGCAAGTTGTTCTTGATGCAAAGCTCGGTGTGCACCAAATAGTTGAGTCTTGGTGACGTAGGATGACATGTCGTCGTCTTGCTCCAAGAAGAGTGGGTTGGTAAAAGTACTTGGCCTATCCATCATTTCAAACAAAGATATGTGAGTGGGAGAAAGAGAAGAACCAATACCAAATGTACCTTGACCGATGTTGAAAATGGATCAAAGATCACTCCAATGTGTAGCAAGGAAATAGCACAATTGGTACCGTTTCTTGTCGGTTCTCACACCTACACAAGTAAAAGCTTATGGTGGAGCTTGGTTAGGATGGTGGCACAAAATTGGATGCAATTGTAAGTGAGACTCAATAATGTTGGAAAAGATTCACAAATTTGCAAATGCAACAAGTAGACCAATAGCAAAATATGGTACACGGAAACACACACGCAAATAGATAAGTGGGGTTGGGCAACCAAGGGTGAGCCAAAATGTGGAATCCACCAAGATGCTCTTGTTGCACAACACTAGAGAGACGCTAGCACGATTGCACAATAGGCGGATACGAACTTGTGCACAACCTACTAAGCAAAAATGCAACGACTTCTATCCCAAGTATGCTATATGTATGATGTTTCTATGCTTTGATCCAAGATGATCGAGTATGACAATCTTAATGTTGTATGATGCTATGGTTCTTGCTTAAGCTCTTTGCTTATCTTTCTCCTTTTTGCTTAAAAGCTTGTTTGGCTCCTTGTTGTTTGAGCTCTTTTCTCATGCAATGCTTCACGAACCAAGATAGCAATTGTGTATGCGAAAACAACTTTCGTGACACAAGAGATGATACCAAGATATGCAACTCAATGATGGTATGTATGCTATGTGAAGTATGAACACTAATGTGCACAAGTCACGTTGCCGACAATACTCAAAGGCTAGTCTCGATGGGTAAGCTACGCAAAAGTAAGGCCATGGGTTTATCAATGCAAATGCAAGAGAGTATGATGATATTGCTATACCAAGATGATATGAAGGTGAAGGTGATACCAATGTAGCCGTTCGTAGTAGTCCTTGGCGAAGATGAGCGGTGGTGATGTTGTTGTCGAACCGTACCTAGATAGCCGAAACACAATAGGATACGGAAACCACAACTCAAATTCTCAAAACAAAATGGGTCAAAATTGTCGGAGTTGGTAGCGGGAAAGGCTATGGTGGTGCCATGCGGAAATGGTGGTGGTATGCGGAAGTGTAAGCGGGCTCCGGAACAAAATTGGACGAAAGTTAGGCGGTAAACGGAGTGGAGGATGGAGTTGATGCTGTCAGGGGCCGGATGTCCGGGCTGATGGCCGGATGTCCGGGCCGGGCCGGATGTCCGGGCTGGTCGAGCCGGATGTCCGGGCTCGGGATTCGAAGAACACCGCGTGGAGAGGTCAAATCCGGGGCAAAAATTCGGAGGAATTTGTGGATGGAATTTGGGGAAAAGATGGGGAAAAACTAGATCTACCTGCAACACACGAAATCCGCGGATCAAATCCAACAAAACTTCATCACACCAACAAATCACAAAAAAAAATTGGGGCAATTTTCGGGTTAGGACGAAAAACAACAAAATCAAGCTAGAAAACAAAGAGAGGGGGCTCCGAAATCGTGATCAACGTGGCTCATGATACCAAGATGATGTAGGGTGGAACCCTAGATGGCCGATCTTTCACGAAAGGAGCGGATCCCTACGAAGAACGTGATGAACACGAGGGGGAACACGAGGGAAACACGAGGGGAACACGAGAGAAATCACTCAACCAACAAGAATAGATCACACATGCGCTAGATCGATGAACACAAAGGTAAGATACAAGATCCAAGTCCAACAAAGGACGATACAAGGGTAACCGGCTCTTCTCCGTGAGGAGGTCTTGATGGGGGTCTTCTCCGTGAGGAGGTCTTGAATCCAAGGTGGATCGTCTCCGTAGAGGGGCCGCGGTCTCTCTCGTGGAGTAGATCCGATATGGATGAGCAAAGCTCTATCTCTAAATGAGCTAAACCAATGCTAACCCTAGAAAGATGGAGGAGAAAGAGTATATATAGTCTAGGGAGTCGAAGGGGTACACGGGCAGACAGGGGTGGCCGGATGTCCGGGCGACGGGCCGGATGTCCGGGGCTTCAGGAGAGGCCGGATGTCCGGGCTGGAGGGCAAAACTTCTGGATGTTCTGTAGCGTGGCGCCGGATGTCCGGGCTTTGGCCGGATGTCCGGGCTTTGGCCGGATGTCCGGGCTGGACGCCGGATGTCCGGGTCCTGTAGGCTTGGGCGTCTGGGCTGCTGCTGCTGTGGATGCTCCAGGGGCCGGATGTCCGGGGCCTGGAAGGTGAACTTGCCCGTTTCCGTTGGTTCTCTTCATCCATGGACTTGGCGGCTTGTCCGTCTTCACGTGCATCCTCGGGAGGCTCCTCTTGACACCTAATCATGCATAGCATATCGGACTTAGGTAGTAGCCATGTCTCGAGTGGATCATATGTGATATCACTAAGGAAGGAAGTCACCTCGTTCTCGAGAGCTCTAGCTCATGCTCGTGTCATAGGTCCTCTTGGCTCTTGATGAGACGATGGTAGGTCCATGGGGATGACCGTAGGATGCTCTGCATCACTTTCCTTCCTCTTCTTTCCACTAGCAGCTTCTGCTTCCTCTCTGGGCTCAAGGGTAAACTGCAAGGTCTCTTTAGTTGAGGCTCTTGCCTTGGACATTGGAGTGCTCTTTGCAGGTGCCTTCTTGGACAGGTCTGGCTTTGGGGCAGCATCAGCATACTCTTTCTTGAGTACTTTCTTCATGGAGGTCACTTCCTCCTCAATCGCAAAATCTTCATCCTCAGATTCTGATGTTCTTTTCTTCCTTTGCCTAGTAGCTGCCTTAGGCAAATTGCTGGGAGTGCTCCTACTCCCCTCATAATAGCTACCAGACGGACTAGTGCCCTCACTGAGATTGAGTTTCTCTTCAAACTTGCTCTGACTATCACTTACCTCTGACATAGTTGCAACTGACCCTGTGAATAGTTGGGTGTAGATAGAGTAGATGAGCATCACAAAGTACAACTTATTTTTGCAAAATATTGAGACAAAAACTTAACTTTAGTTTTCTGCAGAAAGCATTTCGGAGCTACTAATTTGACAAACTCGGTGACACCGAAGCACTAACAGAGTCTAAACATGCAGTTTCAGTCAGACCGAAATGCAGTTCGGTGACTCTGAGATGCTAGGGTTTCACAGAGAAAGTGATTTCGCTCTCACCGATCAGTACACTTTAGTCAGACCGAGTTGTACCTGTGCAATGGCCAGGCCAATCGGTGTGACCGAAATCCTCAGATCGGTCGGTCCGAGATGGGTTCGGCGGAAACCTAACCCTATGTTTTTGGATCAAATCTATTCTAAGGAATTTGTTTGGTGGATAGATTGATCTCATACGTGGGAAGAACAAAGGCATTATACTTTGTGCAAGAATCGGAGCAATGGAAAGCACAAAGGGTCAAATCCGTACCATAACTTCGCGACGGATTGCTACGGCGGCAACGGCGGTGAAGATTCCGTTGACGGCGGTGGAAACCAGCGGCGGAGGGTCACTGGCGACGACAGCGACGATCCGGAACCAAGGGGGCGTTAGTGCTGGGGCGCGAGCTCGTTTGGTTTGAAGTAAT
Source organism: Triticum aestivum (assembly GCF_018294505.1). Classification (NCBI taxonomy): domain Eukaryota; kingdom Viridiplantae; phylum Streptophyta; class Magnoliopsida; order Poales; family Poaceae; genus Triticum; species Triticum aestivum. The sequence continues at coordinate 242,181,993 of NC_057802.1, read as the reverse complement.
TTTCAACCGTACGGGTACGAGAGGTATATATACCTAGGCATTGTCGGTGGCGCTGAGTGGAACGGCTCGGTGGCACCGAGATGCAAAATTGCTAGTAGTTGCTGCAACTCGGTGTGACTGAATAGTTCTAATCGGTGGCACCAAGATGAAAACCTAGATCGACTTACTGATCTCGGTGAGATGGAATTGTATAAGTTGGTCTCACCAAAAACCATTAAGAGGTTTTGGAAGTTAAGCCCTTGACGGATCGGTGGCTCCGAGTGCTCCTCACCCGGAGGGTCCGAAAGTAACTTGTTCAAACTTTGTGATGTAGCATGAATAGAGTTTGAGATGAGAAAAGGCATAGCTAGCTAGAGGGGTACTTAGGCATTCTTGTCCATCCATTTGGCAAAAGAAGGACCAAACAATCAAAACAACAAATGGATGTCCTTGAATGAAGAAAAGTATGCAATCAACATGCTCACACAATAATATAGCAAATAAAACATGTGGGAAAGCATGCGCATACACTCTAGCATCTATCAAAAAATTGGCGATGACTAGGTCATCTATATCTGAGTATATTGACTGAGGAGTCAAATGAGAACATTTGATCATAGGTCATACTCATCGTTTAAGCACAAGTGGGTTACCACTTTTACATAAAGCATTGTTGTGTTCACATCATTAGAGTTGCTTTAGCTCAATTTTTAGAGCAAAGCTCCCCCTAGATGTGATATCCCCCCTAAGAGGGATGAACTAACCTTGGGTTTTGTCGATGATGACTTCATGTAGATGTTGAAGATGTGGATGCTCAGTTTTGATGTAGATTATTTGGAGCAATCCATTGGAGTGTTGTACTTTCAATACCTACATGGGTTAGTCCCACAAGGAACACACAAGGATATCCATAGACATAGAGTGAAACACACATGTGATGATTTCCATGAAAGCATTAGGTTACCCTGTCCCTTGTCTTACCAACAAGTGGGTTTGTGACTCCATGAACTAGTGCAAGATATGAAAGTTGAATGCACTTGTCCTTGCCAAAGTGAATATGAGTGAAGTATGTTCGCGGAGTCACCCTCAAGAACTCTCTAGTTCTTCTTCTTTGGGATCCACATCAACTTGGGAATCCTTGGAGTTGTAGTCGTACTTCATGAAGTAGAACTTGATGTAGTCTTGGGAACCCACTTGACCATGGCCTTAGGAGCTTCTTCGAATGAATCAATCTCTTCTTGAAGATTGTCCATTCCTTTTAGCTTGTGGTCTTGTGGTGGAAGATCATCTTGAGATTGTATTCCCTTGAAAGAAGTGGGGTCATACTTCTCTTGTTGAGGAACAAACTTCATCTTGGGGTTTTGATATTCTTCCCACTCAACTCCATTGGCATTGAACTTTCGTTCAAAACCAACACCTTGATTCTTCCGGTGCCTTCCTTGCTTGCGTACAATTCCCCCAAATTGCTTACTTCCGGCAAGGCTCTTGTAAACACCTTTCTCTATAATTCCCTTCAATAAGCTATTTTCTTTCTCAAGTGTAACTTGGCTAAGAGAATCATTAGTGAAATCAAGAGAACTACAAGAAGCTACAATATTGAACTTAACATGATTATTGTTACTACTAGAGGAAGAATCCTTCTTGCTCTTATTGCTAGATTTTACTTGTGGCATATAAGTAGACAAGAGGAGACGTTTGGCAAGATAAGAACTCTTCTTTCGAAGATCATCATTGATAGCTTTTAAGAACTCATGCTCTTGCTCTAAATTTAGCTTCTCGAAGCGTAGCTTCTCATGAGTCTTTAGGAGCTCTCTATGATCCTCTAGAGTTGTTTCATGAGCTAACTTAAGAGTGTTTAGTTCTTTAGTTAGATGCTCAATCTCCTTCTTATCATTGTCATTCGTTTCATCTTGATTAGCATGAATACTAGCAATTTCATCATAGTTTTCATCACTAGTGTTGTCAACAAGTAGAATCATCATCACCTAGCAAATCATCTTCATCACTATTGAAATTGACATACTCGAGGTGTGATATATTAGGGCCTTTAGCCATGAAGAATCTTCCAATTCCTTCATTAGGTGAGTCAAATATGTCGTAGGAGTTGGATGACACAAGTACAAGTCCGGCAACACCTTCATCTTGAGTATATACGGAGTCTGAGTGATAGCTTCTCTCGGAGTAGTTGTCGGAGTCGGAACCGATACCCATTCACCAACGTGAGCTTGATGTCTTCGTCTTCTATAGCTCCTTGATGACTTGTCCTTCCTTTCCGAATCCTTGCTTCTACGAGAGGGTCTTCGTTCATAATGATCATCTCTACTCCTTCTCTCTCTTGGTGGTGATTCATCTCTTTTACTTCTCCTCTTAGGTGAATCTTGTCTTTTCTTGTAGGGAGTCGTACACTCATTGGAGTATGATAGAGGCAAAGGTGTCCCGTCTTTCGATGAGATGATGGATATCGCTTTGATGGAAGTCGACTTTGACGATCCGACTACGAACATGCGAGGACGTCGCGCCTTAGCAATCGCTAAACCAACTCCGAGAGGTTATTGACCACGCCGGAGCACGATCAACCTGACCACGAGGGTCTGTTTCCTGCGAGCAAACGAAGAACAAGCAAGAAACTGAGATTGCAATCTGGATATTGCGAATATAAGATGAAAGCTTTATTGGTCAAGGTGGGGTTCTGTGACGCCTTTGTCTGGTCGTTGAACACAAACGAAGTACGCGAAGTTGCAGCTATGGCGAACTTTTAATCTAAACAAAACCCAAAGTCTAAACGACGCCCTAAGCGCTGTATATATGGAGGAAGAGGGGGGAATTTCGTGGCCCTTGGGGAAGGGGTCCGAAACCAACCCTATCTCTTGTTTCCCCACACATACGGACTCGAAAAATAGCCTATACTCAAGTATTTCGAAATTACATAATGGAAGTAGAAGATGCACGCGGTGTCCATGATGAAGGTCGACCTGCAAAAAAGTTAGTTCGCGCCAATGGCTGTCGATCCTGCACTTCACGTTCAGCTTTACAAGCAAGATGGAATAAACGAGTGATATTATTATAATCCTTATACTCTAGAATGGTCTGAATCTCTCTATTTAATCCACCCATAAAACGTGCAAGCATAGCTTCATTCTCCTCAACAATACCACATCTAATCATGCCAGTTTGTAATTCCTGATAATATTCTTCTACAGAATTTTTCCCTTGTCTTAAACGCTGCAATTTTTGAAGTAATTCACGTTGATAATATGGTGGAACCCAACGAGTACGCATAGCAGTTTTCAAAGCAGCCCAAGTAGCGGGAACAGGATATAATCTACAATGTTCAGACCACCAAACACATGCAAAACTAGTGAAAGCACAAACAGCAGTAGGAACACGTCTCTCCTCAGGATATTGTAAACATGTAAATCGTTGTTCAGTTTCTAACTCCCAAGTAAGGTATATATCAGGAACATATCTACCCTCAAATGGTGGAATATTCAATTTCAGTTTAGGGAGATGGTCATGATCTCGTACCTGAGGTGGTGGTGCCGGCCTACCGTTGCGAATATATACCTGAGGTCGACCTGCTGGTGGTGGTGCTGGTGGCTGCGCGTAGTTCTGATTTTGATCAACCTGATCCTCATAATCGCCCGCATAATCGTCATCCTCCTCAGCCGCCGCAGGAGCAGGAGCCAAAGAAGCATCAACAGTAGGTGCAGCAGCACCCGAATTTTGACCAATCTCAATTGGAACGCGTTATGCCCGTCCCACTTGATTTGGAAGGCGGCGTTGGAGATGTGGTTGTTGTTGTTGTAGAGGTGCGACATGTGCAGCCGGTGGTGGTTGGGGAAGACGCTTGAGTAATTCAGTAAACTTGTTATCCAGCTTTGTCTCAAACGACTTCTCCACGGCATCTATCTTCTCCATAGCCTCTCCAAATCTGTTTAGCACATCTCCCACCTGGCCACTCATCATTTGCTGAAATTTATCATGCAACTCCTTGTTCGTCATGTTCTCCCAATCAGTCTCATCGGCTTGTGAACCTGCCATGGTTAGCAGCAATAGAAACACAAAAGAATATGATCCTGCAGACTACTAGAAGTGGTGGTGATGGTGGTGTGTCACAAAACCTTCAAGCGAATCTCAAATTCTTACCAGTTCTTACCCAGCAGCAGGTGGTGATCGGCAACCGTTGTAGTCAAAAACTCTCAAAGCTTGGATATAGCGATTACCAGGGAGAGTCAAACGCACGATGTAGACTTATGTGGAGCTGGGAAGGCTTATAATATGGTAGCAAAATGGTAAGCAATAATCAATTCAGAGATGCAAAGTTGAATAAACGCTCAACGACGGTACTGTGCTGGTCCTAGGCTAGACCGTGCTAGAGACGCGAGCCTAGAACACTAACAAAATCACGGCGCTGCACGTAAACAAGGGAAAAGCACACTCTGGAACTTTTTTTTTCGCTCTTTTTTTTTGCGCTCTTTTTTTTTGCGCTCCTCTTTTTTTTTGTGAAAAATGACTATAATAGAGAGTGTCTCAAAACTCTTCCCAGGTCAAACTGACAGGATGGGCACAAAATTTTTTGACTATTTTTTTTCGAAAATCAGGGCAGCGACGACGAAAAAGTGCGACAAAAAATCACTATGATGGCGAGTGTCTCAAAACACTACCCGGGGCCTAAAAATAGGATAGGGAAAAAATATTTTTGGTTGCCGAAATACTTTTTTTTCGCTCTTTTTTTTTTCCGAGACCTACTCAGGCAAGGAAACACGAAACGGAAAATATATGGATCTCGAAAACCAACCGAATATGAAAAGAACTCGGATTGGTGGTGGATATATGGCGGCAGGATATGGCAGCGGTGGTGGTATATGGTAGCGGTAGTGGTATATGGATACGGATCGGTGGTGGTATATGGATACGGATTGGTGGTGGTATATGGAGACGGATTCAAAGCGGTGGCGGATAAGCAATGGTGGTAGATGGCAAGGCGATGATGATGGTGCGGCGGCGGCGTGACAACTTATGACCAGAACTCGAAACTCTAAAAGACTAGACTCTAAGACCAGCAACTTGACACGATGATGCAACCGCAAATTCAACAAAGCAAAAACCCTAAAAAGATTATGCAAAGGCTCAGATTGGTTCGGATATGATGAACTAACCCTAATTTTTTTTGTGGCTTTTTCGTGGACTGTAGGTATGAAGAAACAGACTCGATCTAAACTACGAACAACTGTAAAATCTCACCGAGCAACCTGGAAATCTGATACCACTTGATAGAGGCAAAGGTGTCCCGTCTTTCGATGAGATGATGGATATCGCTTTGGTGGAAGTCGACTTTGACGATCCGACTACGAACGTGCGAGGACGTCGCGCCTTAGCAATCGCTAAACCAACTCCGAGAGGTTATCAACCACGCCGGAGCACGATCAACCTGACCACGAGGGTCTGTTTCCTGCGAGCAAACGAAGAACAAGCAAGAAACTGAGATTGCAATTCTGGATATTGCGAATATAAGATGAAAGCTTTATTGATCAAGGTGGAGTTCTGTGACGCCTTTGTCTGGTCGCTGAACACAAACGAAGTACGCGAAGTTGCAGCTATGGCGAACTTTTAATCTAAACAAAACCCAAAGTCTAAACGATGCCCTAAGGGCTGTATATATGGAGGAAGAGGGGGGGAATTTCGTGGCCCTTGAGGAAGGGGTCCGAAACCAACCCTATCACTTGTTTCCCCACACATACGGACTCTAAAAACAGCCTATACTTATGTATTTCGAAATTACATGGGCCTGGCCCAATAATAAGGTGACGCAGCACCTAGAATAGCCTCTAGACGAAAGTTATGAAGTAGCATCTTGTATATTTCGTCCAAGGCTTCATGCACGCATTATGGTGGCTTCAACGTCTTGAAATCATCACTTGTAACTCCGTTCTTGTTCCCCATGCGCATGCCATCATCTCCATGCTTGTTCTTGCTCCAATGTTCATCCTTCTCAAAGCTAGGCCCTTCATTTGTAAGCAAAACAAATGTATCCAATTTAGGCAGCATCATATTCTCATGAACATTAGAATCATTACCAAGAAACGAAAGTACCTGGTAATTTAATTGGCGTGCGCGAGCTCTAGTAATTGGTCCAGTATGTATAGCAGCAGGGCCTGTGGGTGTAACAATGGTATTGATGTCCTCATCATATTGACCACGCCGGAGCACGATCAACCTGACCACGAGGGTCTATTTCCTGCGAGCAAACGAAGAACAAGCAAGAAAACTGAGATTGCAATCTGGATATTGCGAATATAAGATGAAAGCTTTATTGATCAAGGTGGGGTTCTGTGATGCCTTTGTCTGGTCGTTGAACACAAACGAGGTACGCGAAGTTGCAGCTATGGCGAACTTTTAATCTAAACAAAACCCAAAGTCTAAACGACGCCCTAAGGGCTGTATATATGGAGGAAGAGGGGGGAATTTCGTGGCCCTTCGGGAAGGGGTCCGAAACCAACCCTATCTCTTGTTTCCCCACACTTACGGACTCTAAAAATAGCCTATACTCAAGTATTTCGAAATTACATGGGCCTGGCCCAATAATAAGGTGACGCAGCACCTAAAATAGCCTCTGGTCGAAAGTTATGAAGTAGCATCTTGTATATTTCGTCCAAGGCTTCATGCACGCATTATGGTGGCTTCAACGTCCTGAAATCATCACTTGTAACTCCGTTCTTGTCCCCCATGCGCATGCCATCATCTCCATGCTTGTTCTTGCTCCAATGTTCATCCTTCTCAAAGCTAGGCCCTTCATTTGTAAGCAAAACAAATGTATCCAATTTAGGCAGCATCATATTCTCATGAACATTAGAATCATTACCAAGAAACGAAAGTACCTGGTAATTTAATTGGCGTCCGCGAGCTCTAGTAAATGGTCCAGTATGTATAGCAGCAGGGGCTGTGGGTGTAACAATGGTATTGCTGTCCTCATCACCTGGCCCAATAATAAGGTGACGCGGCACCTAGAATAACCTCTGGACGAAAGTTATGAAGTAGCATCTTGTATATTTCGTCCAAGGCTTCATGCACGCATTATGTTGGCTTCAACGTCCTGAAATCATCACTTGTAACTCCGTTCTTGTCCCCCATGCGCATGCCATTATCTCCATGCTTGTTCTTGCTCCAATGTTCATCCTTCTCAAAGCTAGGCCCTTCATTTGTAAGCAAAACAAATGTATCCAATTTAGGCAGCATCATATTCTCATGAACATTAGAATCATTACCAAGAAACGAAAGTACCTGGTAATTTAATTGGCGTGCGCGAGCTCTAGTAATTGTTCCAGTATGTATAGCAGCAGGGGCTGTGGGTGTAACAATGGTATTGATGTCCTCATCAGAGTAGTTTCCGGATCTTCCACCATTGTAGCAATTACGATCACGACTAGAAGATCTTTTGTCATTGTAGGATCTTGACTTGAAACTTCTATCTTTTTGCTTCTATTCTTGTTGAATTTGTTGAAGTTCTTCACCATTAAGCTCAATTATTCATTGAAGACTTGTTTCTCACTTGATGTTGTAGGAGCATCACTTGAAGCTTTGTAGGTACCACTAGACTTGTTGTGGAGCTCTTCCTTATCCTTGAGTGACATCTCATGGGCAACAATTCTACCAATGACTTCCGTGGGCTTGAGATCTTTGTGATTGGGCATCATTTGGATCAAGGTGCACACGGTATCATATTTTCCATCCAAGGCTCTTAGGATCTTCTTGATGAAAAATTTGTCGTTCATCTCTTCGCTTCCTAACCGACAATCTCATTGGTGAAGAGAGCAAGCCTAGAGTACATCTCAGCAACTCCTTCACCATCCTTCATCTTGAACTACTCAAGTTGACTTTGAAGCACATCCAATTTGGATTCCTTAACGGACTCGGTACCTTCGTGCATATCAACCAAAGTATCCAAAATTTCCTTTGCATTCTCAAGGCGGCTGATTTTGTTGAATTCTTCGGGGCACAATCCGTTGAATAGAATATCGCAAGCTTGAGCATTGTATTGCAATATCTTCATTTCTTCCGCGGATGCTTCACGATCCGGTTCTTTTCCATCCTCGAAGAAATCCCCTTGCAAGCCAATGCGCACAATAGCCCAAACGGCAGGGTCATGACCAAGAATATGCATTTTCATCTTATGCTTCCACTAGCAAAATTAGTACCATCAAAGTAAGGACCTCTATGGTGGTAATTTCCCTCGCTAGATGCCATACTCTCCTAGGTTGTGAAACCAAGGCTATGATCACCAAAGCTATGGAAATCAAGGAAAATGGAGACCAAAGCTCTGATACCACTTGTAGGATCGAAAGTAGGTCTAGAGGGGGGTGATTAGACTACTTGACCAAATAAAAATATAACATTTTCCCAATTTTAGTTGTGGGCCAATTTTAGCAATTAGCACAAGCCAAGCAATCAACCTACACATGCAATTCTAAGAGTGTATCAGCGGAAAGTAAACCATTGCATATGAAGGTAAAGGGGAGGATTTGGAGAGTGCAAACGCAATGATGACACGGAGATTTCTGGCGTGGTTCCGATAGGTGGTGCTATCATACATCCAAGTTGATGGAGACTTCAACCCATGAAGGGTAACGGTTGCGCGAGTCCACAGAGGGCTCCACGAAGAAGTAACCTTGTCTATCCCACCATGGCCATCACCCACGAAGGACTTGCCTCACTCGGGTAGATCTTCACGAAGTAGGCGATCTCCTTGCCCTTACAAACTTCTTGGTTCAACTCCACAATCTTGTCGAAGGCTCCCAAGAGACACCTAACCAATCTAGGAGACACCACTCTCCAAAAGGTAATAGATGTTGTGTTGATGATGAACTCCTTGCTCTTGTGCTTCAAATGATAGTCTCCCCAACACTCAACTCTCTCTCACAGATTGGATATGGTGGAAAGATGATTTGAGTGGAAAGCAACTTGGGGAAGGCTAGAAATCAAGATTCTTGTGGTTGGATTGTAATATCTTGATCTCAACACAATGAGTAGGTGGTTCTCTCTCAGAAAATGTAGGCTGGAAGTGTAGGCACATTCTGATGGCTCTCTTACATATGGAGAAGGGGGTGGAGGGGTATATATAGCCTCCACACAAAATCCAATCATTACACACATTTGACCCAACACGGTGAGACCAAATAGAAGAACTCGGTGAGACCGATTTAGTTCAAAATGTGAATGTTAGGAATCTCGGTGGGACCAACTGGAACAACTCGGTGGGACCGATGTGCTAGGGCTAGGGTAAAACCTCATATCGGTGAAGCCGGTTGTTTGAACTCAGTGAGACCGATTTCAGCAAAGAGCAAACAGAGAGTTAGTCAAACAAACTCGGTGGGACCGATTGCACATTTCAGGGAGACCGAAAAAATTGCAACAGGCAACAGAGAGTTTGGAAGGCCATCTCGGTGAGACCGAGATTCGTATCGGTGTGACCGAGGTGTTAGGGTTTCTAGTAGTGGCTAGGTCAAATGAACTCAGTGGCGCCGGATAGAACAGTTTAGTGGGGCCGAGTTTGACTTTGAGTTTTCGACATATTTGGAAATGAGAAAGTGGTTGAGGGCTTTGGAGCAATATCACTAAGCACTTTGAGCTAAGCAACACCTCATCCCCTTTTAATAGTATTGGCTCCCTATGGACTCAATGTGATCTTGGATCACTAAAATATAAATGAAGAGTCTTGAGCTTTTGCCAATATGTGTCCTTAGCATTTTGAGGGGTCCACATCTCTAGTCCATGCCATGCCAATCATTGAACTTTCTGAAATATTTAACTTGAATGGATATTAATTCAATGAGTTATATGTTGTTATGAATTACCAAAACCACCCGGGGATTAGTTGCACTGTCACCAATTCAGTTTCATGAATGGCTATATTTGGTTGTTTATAGTGAGTAATGCCTTGTTTATTTGTATTTGGTTGTTAGGTTGGTTGCAGTGAGCATTTGTCCAGTTTTCAAGCATATGCTCCGTTTATCTGTATTTGCTTATTAGTTTGGTTGCAGTGAGCCTCTATCCAATTTTCAATGGCTATATTTGGTTGGTATACTGATCATATATGCCGTGTTTATTTCAGTTATTCACAATGTGATGTTCATTATATGCAAGTCAGAAATGTGTAGTTCGATTTCATCAATACCTGTTTGAACGACTATATTTGGTTCCTGTTATGCCTGGTGTTGTTAACACATGCCCTTTATTTAAGTTTTACTCATTTATCCAGTGTGATGTTTAAGCATGAGCTACGTTCTATTCATTTTCAACAATAGCAGTTTGAATTACAATATTTGGTGGCTGTTAAGCCTATTGTAGTTAAATTCCCTTCCATTTTATATCTGCTTTAACAGCATGTTGAAACCAAGACATTCAAGTTGTCATTTGGAGATGATGTTGTTTAGCTTGGCTATATTTTTTTGATGTTAAGGTTGATGTACTTATCATGCCTTTTCCATGTACTTATGCAGGACAACAATGGGAGTGGCCAGCATTTTCCGCCGAGGTTAGTTTCATCCGTCGGCTTGTACTCCGCCCATTGTTCCATAATGTAGTGCATATAGGTCCAGGCTTGGACACTTTTTAGCCTCTAATATTGACTTGTTGCCTGTAGGTACATAAGTCCTTGGCAAAGATCCATGCATCGACCCTTTTTGCATATGGGGCAATGAGATATTCATGAACCAGCATCTAGTGAGGAAATCGATAAGGATTATTAGCGAAATGATATGAACAGTGGCAATCAAATTATTTGTTTACGCTCTATCCAACACAATAGTGAGCTGTAGGATGGTAAGTACGAACTTTGTAGCCTTCTCTTTTTACTTCCCATAATGACTTGTTAGACAACAATGTCTGAATCTTTTTCATTTGCAGTGGTTCCCAAAGAAGTTTACTCAAGACTACCTCGCAAAGTACATGATTGGTGGACATGTGATGAGGACATTACTACCTTGGATACGACCAAAAATATTGCATACATGCATATTTTTGAGGTGATTTCTAATGCAAACTATGCAATAATTTATTTATGTTATCCAGGACAAATATATTTCACAGACTTTTGTGCCATGTCTAATTGCAGGTGTATTGGACATTTGTACAATCACATATGAAGATAAGGTAAAAGAGAAGTTTAGGTGATGTTCAAAAAGACCTCTCACGTCACTTTTGCGCCAAGAGAAGATAGAGTCCAAGTCTCTCACGTTCTGGACTCAGATTCGGACTGCACAGACATACCTGACTCAAAATGCCAAGATCTCTTTCATCCGGACACTGAATTGGTTGATTCTTTTTTTTCTGTTGGAAAGTAGATTTCGTGCTCTTTCCAACCTAATTTTATTCTCCTTTAAATTTGTCCGGAGCGTTGAGATATTGACGAAACAATCTGACGCTACAGCAGAATCCAAGTCAAACTACAAGTCCAAATGTGTTGCATCACCTCCGCTTGGGCCGATGGGCCTTGTACGACCTAGGGTTAGTTTTAGGCTGCCTTGAGACATCCTCCCACCTCCTTTGCTGCCATCCCTTGCACCTATATAAGTAGATCAATCTGGTATATGTTTACTTCGGATTTGTTTAGTTAAAAGTTAGCCATTGCAACTTCATATACTTCGTTTGTGTCCAACGACCAGACCAAGACCACTTTAGGATCCCCACCTATATAAATACTTCATATATATTCGCAATATTCAGATTGCGTTATCATATTATTGCTTGCTCATCGATTGCATGCAGGAATAGACCTTCGTGGTCAGGCTGATCGTGCTTCCAGCATCGTCAATAACCTCAGGAGATTGGTTTAGCGATTGCTAAGGCGCAATGACGTTGCGCGTTTGTAGTCGGATCATAAAAGTCGTCTCCACCAGATCGATGGTTATCTTCTCACCGAAAGATTGGGCCCCTCGCTTCTATCAACATGCAATGAAGGTTAAAGTATTTCATTGAGACTATAATGAGCATCGAGAAGTCCTAATGAAGACAGTGAAGGATGGGCGGGCAGCCATCGCAAGGGGTTGGCCTAGAGTCATGCGCGCATTACGCATGGAGGAGGGCACAATATGGGCATTCCGTTTCACCTACTCCAGCAACTAGAATGTCTTTCGCCTCTCTCTTTACAATCCTTAGTACAGCTGTGGTTCATCATTCTTTACTTGGTGCTTCTGTAGTTCTTCAATATATGTACATGTGCATCGCATTATGCATTCGTGCTTGAACCTATATTTGTAATAAACATGCTACGATATGAAATAAGTGATTGCCTGCTTTCAAATCTGTGATTTTTAAATGCAGGGACTAAATTAGGGATAAATGATATTCTGCATGCCAGTACACCGCACACGGTTTGCGAAAGCAAAACATGTGTGATAAACGTCAAGATCAGACATGTTTCTCAGATCCCCTATGTGTGCGATGAATCTCTACTGCGCACACGATCAACCAAGAAAAACGTGTGAGATTAACAACAGCATCGCACACAATCCTTCATATTAAATGTTTGCAAAGTCACCTTATCACACACGCTAGGCAATTATGGACAGTTTATGATGTCGTGTGCATCGTAAACGTTTGCTCATAGAAGAACGTGTGCGATAGGCCTTCATCCGACGTGGGTACGACGGATGAATCGTGTGGGATATATTCAAGCTTTGTGTACAGTTTTATACGGACAACTGCATGCAGTCCTACATCAAATCAAATACAGTCGAGGAAAAGTAAATGTGTGTGATTGTCTGCTTATTGTACACATTCTATAACCGTGAACTATTTGTGATGGGGCGCGCATCGTAAACGCAGCACCACAAAATACCGACTCCGATGGTAGTGCGAACACAAACGAGTAGCAAGGATGGAATGTTTGGGATATTCGAGATATCACAAACGGTTGTCTGAAGACTCGCGTTTGGGATAGATGACGACATCGCATACGCTTAGTTATGCAAAATATATGCATTGTGTCGGTGCAACAAACATGAGTGTTTGCCGCCCTGACTTATGCACAGGCGCGTCGCAAGTCACTTGTGTCATGTGACCAGTCTCATATACACAATAAGCCAGAGAAACCGCTCTTCGTGAGATAAAGGTGTGCATCAAGAAGACCAAGTCAAGCAAACAACTTGAAGATCCTCAGGGAGGTCTCCCCTGCCGAGCAGGCGAGGCCGGCAGGGTCGATACTACGCCTAGGATCGAGGCCAAGCCACCCCGGCAGGCCCCATGCCTGCAAGCCCCCGCCAGGACGCCACCGCTCCACCTCATCGAACCACCAGTCACTAGTCAATGCGGTGCCAAGCCCTCACGCGGTTAGGTGGATGCTGTCGTGCACGTGGCAACATGCTGGAGAAGAGATTACCTTTAATGACACACGTCCCAGAGGCGTGTCATGCAAATAAGAGGTAGTTAGGTAAGCGGTGGAGGAACCTCGCCGGGGCTACCTCTCCATACGACACCTAGCGGTGCATTTAATGCACCTTGTCCTAACTGCCAGAGTAAGGTATGATAGCTCAGTATCCATCTAATCATCCTATAATGATTGTTTTGCCACTGTGGTCGCCCCTTAAGCTATAAAAGGAGGCCTGAGGCAACCTAGCAAAGGATTCGATCTTTTGATCCCCTAGCACTTGTACGCGCGTAGCCTCTCTCCCCGAGACACCCTTGCCGGGCTTGAGCGCTCCACGTCTTCGTGTTCCCACAGATCAATCCATCAAAGTAGGAGTAGGGTGTTACGCTGCTTAACGGCCCGAAATTGGGTAAAAACGAGTCTTCCTCGCCGCGCTAGTCTGCTGCCTCTGCTCTTTGTGCTATGTGGTCATTTCCCCGCCGAACCACAAAGGGGCCTCTTGGTCCCATAGGTGATCGTGCTCCTCCACGACATACTTGGCACGCCAGGTAGGGGGTGCTTACTTACGCAAATCTGAGGCAACAGCCAGTGCGTCAATCTTCATTGTCTCCTTCACCACCTATGGCTCCCAAGAAGAAGAGCGGTGTGGAAGCACACCCTTCCACTTTGAAGGCCCCTTCGCCTTCAGCTGCAGGCACCACAGCCACGACAGGCGGAGCGAGAACCGTGAGTGGCATGACTGCCACAGGTGGTGCGGCCGTCGCCCCCACCACAATTGGAGCCGAAGATGGGGCAACTGGAGCTGCCCAGCTCCCTCAACCTTCTAGCGAGCATGGCCACGTGGGTGCAAGCCGAGGGGATGTGATGAGGACATCAATACCATTGTTACACCCACAGCCCCTACTGCTACATATACTGGACCAATTACTAGAGCTCGCGCACGCCAATTAAATTACCAGGTACTTTCGTTTCTTGGTAATGATTCCAATGTTCATGAGAATATGATGCTGCCTAAACTGGATACATTTCTTTTGCTTACAAATGAAGGGCCTAGCTTGGAGAAGGATGAACATTGGAGCAAGAACAAGCATGGAGTTGATGGCATGCGCAAGGGGAACAAGAACGGAGTTACAAGTGATGATTTCAGGACTTTGAAGCCACCATAAGGAGTGCATGAAGGCTTGGACGAAATATACAAGATGCCACTTCATAAATTTCGTCCAGAGGCCTAGGTGCTGCGTCACCTTATTATTGGGCCAGGCCCATGTAATTTTGAAATACATAAGTATAGGCTGTTTTTAGAGTCCGTATGTGTGGGGAAACAAGAGATAGGGTTGGTTTCGGACCCCTTTCCCAAGGGCCACGAAATTCCCCCCTCTTCCTCCATATATACAGCCCTTAGGGCACCGTTTAGACTTTGGGTTTTGTTTAGATTAAAGTTTGCCATAGCGGCAACTTCGCGTACTTCGTTTGTGTTCAACGACCAGACAAAGGCATCACAGAACCCCACCTTGATCAATAAAGCTTTCCTCTTATATTCGCAATATCCAGATTGCAATCTTAGTTTCTTGCTTGTTCTTCGTTTGCCTGCAGGAAACAGACCTTCGTGGTCTGGTTGATCGTGCTCCGGCATGGTCAATAACCTCTCGGAGTTGGTTTAGCGATTGCTAAGGCGCGACGTCCTCGCACGTTCGTAGTCGGATCTTCAAAGTCGACTTCCTCCAAAACGATAGCCACCATCTCATCGAAAGACGGGACACCTTTGCCTCTATCAAGTGGTATCAGATTTCCAGGTTGCTCGGTGAGATTTTACAGTTTTTCATAGTTTAGATCGAGTCTGTTCTTCATACCTATAGTCCATGAAAAAGCCAAAAAAATTTAGGGTTAGTTTATCCTATCCAAACCAGTCTCAGCCTTTGCATAGTCTTTTCAGTATTTTGCTTTGTTGAATTTGTGGTTGCATCGTGGTGTCAAGTTGCTGGTCTTAGCGTCTAGTCTTTTAGAGTTTCAAGTTCTGGTCATAAGTTGTCACGCCGCCACCGCACCATCATCATCGCCCCTGCCACCTACCACCACCGCTTATCCGCCACCGCTCTGAATCCGTATCCATATACCACCGCTGCCATATACCACCACCGCTGCCATATACCACCACCATATATCCACCACCAATCTGAGTTCCTTTCATATTAGGTTTGTTTTCGAGATCCATCTAATTTCCAATTCGTGTTTCCTTGCCTGAGTAGGTTTCGGATAAAAAAGAGTCTAGAGACCCCGGGCAGTTTTTAGGCCAAAATTTCGGCGACCGAAAATATTTTTTCCCTATCCTATTTTTAGGCTTTTCTGAGTCTTTCGAGATACTCACCATCATAGTGATTTTTTGTCGCACTTTTTCGTCGTCGCTGCCCTGATTTTCGAAAAAAATAGTAAAAAAAAATTTGTGCCCATCCTGTCAGTTTGACCTGGGAAGAGTGTTGAGACACTCACCATTATAGTGATTTTTCGCAAAAAAAAGAGGAGCGCAAAAAAAAGAGCGCCAAAAAAACAGAGCGAAAAAAATCCAGAGTGTGTTTTTCCCTTGTTTACGTGCAGCGCCGTGATTTTGCTAGTGTTCTAGGCTCGCATCTTTAGCACGGTCTAGCCTAGGACCAGCACAGTACCGTCGTTGAGCGTTTATTCAACTTTGCATATCCGAATTGATTATTGCTGACCCTTTTTGCTACCATATTATAAGCCTTCCTAGCTCCACATACATCTACGTCGTGCGTTTGACTCTCCCTGGTAATTGCTCTATCCAAGCTTTGAGAGTTTTGACTACAACGGTTGCCGATCACCGCCTGCTGCTGGGTAAGAACTGGCAAGAATTTGAGATTTGCTTGACGGATTTGTGACACCCACCACCACCACCACTTGTTAGTAGTGTGTAGGATCATATTCTTGTGTGTTTCTATTGCTGCTAACCATGTCAGGATCACAAGCCGAAGAGATTGACTGGGAGAACTTAACGAACAAGGAGCTTCATGATAAGTTTCAGCAAATGATGACTGAACAGGTGCAAGATGTGCTGAACAATTTGAAGAGGCCATGGATAAGATCACTGGCCTTGAGAAGACATTCAAAACAAAGCTCGATAACAAATTTAATGAACTGCTTGCGCGTCTTCAACCACCGGCTGCACCTGCCGCACCTCTGCAACAACAACAACAACGACTACCTCCACGTCGCGAAACAGCCCTCCGCCGAGCGAGCCGTGTCGCTCTTCAGCATGGCCAAACTGTTGGTGTTGCTGTTGATACTTCTGTGGCTCCTGCTACTGATAAGGAGGAGAATGATTATGCGGGAGATTACGAGGATGAGGTTGATCGAAATCAGAACTACGTGCAACCACCAGCACCACAACCACCAGGTCATCCACATGGAAATAATCACAATGGTAGGGCTCTCCCTCAGGTACGAGATCATGACCATCTTCCTAAACTGAAATTGAATATTCCACCATTTGAGGGTAGATATGTTCCTGATAGATATCTTACTTGGGAGTTAGAAACTGAACAATGTTTTACATGTTTAGAATATCCCGAGGAGAGACGTGTTGCTGCTGCACTTTGTGCTTTCACTAGTTTTGCTTGTGTGTGGTGGTCTGAACATCGTAGATTATATCCGAATAATATTCCAACTACTTGGGCTGCTTTGAAAACTGCTATGCGTACTCGTTGGGTTCCACCATATTATCAACGTGAATTACTTAAAAAATTGCAGCGTTTAAGACAAGGAATTTTTTTTGTAGAGGAATATTATCAGGAATTACAAATTGGCATGATTAGATGTGGTATAGTTGAGGATAATGAAGCTATGCTTGCACGTTTTATGGGTGGATTAAATAGAGAGATTCAGACCATTCTAGAGTATAAGGAGTATTATAATATCACTCGTTTATTCCATCTTGCTTGTAAAGCTGAGCGTGAAGTGCAGGATCGACAGGCATTGGCGCGAACTAACTTTTCTGCAGGTCGACCTTCATCATGGACACCACGTGCATCCTCTACTTCCACTGCACCATCACCTCCATCAGGTGCCACCTCCAACCGTGATACAAGAAAGCAGGCACAACCACCACTATCTGCCAAGAGCACACCTGCCGGGCCTGCACAGAGCTCTTCTTCTTCCATGGCATCAATAGGGCACACAAGTGATATTATTTGTCGTCGTTGTAAGGGAAGAGGTCATTATGCGAGAGAATGCGAATCTCAGTGTGTGATGATTGCTACTGAGGATGGTGGGTATGATTCCGCTAGTGACTATGATGAGGAGACTTTGGCTCTTATTACACGTGAATTTTTTTTCAGTTTTTTTTTTTGCACTTTTTTTTGCTCCGCAACAAATTTTTTTCGAAAAAGTCTATAAATGGTCTAAAAACTGCCTAGCCAGAATTTTCCAGACTTAGTTTTTTTTTTGAAACTGGAACTATTTTTCTACTGCGGGTAACACAAAAGTTTGGGGGTCCTTCTCTGTCACGACTCGGAGTATGGCGTGATCTGGAAATCCAAAACAGAGTAACAAAATACTGGACTTGGACTAGGACTGGTGGCGGAGATGAATCTGGTGGAACTCGGACTGGTGGCGGAGATGAATCTGATGGAACTCGGATTGGTGGCGGATATATGTTGCAGGTGTACTCGGATTGGCGTGATGGCGGCAGATATGTGGTGCGTATATGGACTCGGATTGGCGGTGAATATGTGGTGGTGCTATATGGCAGCGGCGATGAAGTTGGTGCGGTGGTGGTATATGGCAGCAGCGATGATGATGATGCGGTGGTGATATATGGCAGCGGCGACGTGACAACCTGTGAACAGAACTCGAAACTCTAAAGGACTAGACGCTAAGACCAGCAACTTGACACGACGATGCAACCGCAAATTCAACAAAGCAAACACAGAAAAGATTATGCAAAGGCTCAGATTGGTTTGGATAGGATGAACTAACCCTAAAAATTTTTTTGGCTTTTTCGTGGACTATAGGTATGAAGAACAAACTCGATCTAAACTACGAAAAACTGTAAAATCTCACCGAGCAACCTGGAAATCTGATACCACTTGATAGAGGCAAAGGTGTCCCGTCTTTCGATGAGATGATGGATATCGCTTTGGTGGAAGTCGACTTTGACGATCCGACTACAAACATGCGATGACGTCGCGCCTTAGCAATCGCTAAACCAACTCCGAGAGGTTATTGACCACGCCGGAGCACGATCAACCTGACCACGAGGGTCTGTTTCCTGCGAGCAAATGAAGAACAAGCAAGAAGCTGAGATTGCAATCTGGATATTGCGAATATAAGATGAAAGCTTTATTGATCAAGGTGGGGTTCTGTGACGCCTTTGTCTGGTCGTTGAACACAAACGAAGTACGCGAAGTTGCAGCTATGGCGAACTTTTAATCTGAACAAAACCCAAAGTCTAAACGACGCCCTAAGGGCTGTATATATGGAGGAAGAGGGGGGAATTTCGTGGCCCTTGGGGAAGGGGTCCGAAACCAACCCTATCTCTTGTTTCCCCACACATACGGACTCTAAAAACAGCCTATACTCAAGTATTTCGAAATTACATGGGCCTGGCCCAATAATAAGATGACGCAGCACCTAGAATAGCCTCTGGACGAAAGTTATGAAGTAGCATCTTGTATATTTCGTCCAAGGCTTCATGCACGCATTATGGTGGCTTCAACGTCCTTAAATCATCACTTGTAACTCCGTTCTTGTTCCCCATGCGCATGTGATAGAGGCAAAGGTGTCCCATCTTTCGATGAGATGATGGATATCGCTTTGGTGGAAGTCGACTTTGACGATCCGACTACGAACGTGCGATGACGTCGCGCCTTAGCAATCGCTAAACCAACTCCGAGAGGTTATTGACCACGCCGGAGCACGATCAACCTGACCACGATGGTTTGTTTCCTGCGAGCAAACAAAGAACAAGCAAGAAACTGAGATTGCAATCTGGATATTGCGAATATAAGATGAAAGCTTTATTGATCAAGGTAGGGTTCTGTGACGCCTTTGTCTGGTCGTTGAACACAAACGAAGTACGCGGAGTTGCAGCTATGGCGAACTTTTAATCTAAACAAAACCCAAAGTCTAAACGACGCCCTAAGGACTGTATATATGGAGGAAGAGGGGGGAATTTCGTGGCCCTTGGGGAAGGGGTCCGAAACCAACCCTATCTCTTGTTTCCCCACACATACGGACTCTAAAAACAGCCTATACTCAAGTATTTCGAAATTACATGGGCCTGGCCCAATAATAAGGTGACGCAGCAGCTAGAATAGCCTTTGGACGAAAGTTATGAAGTAGCATCTTGTATATTTCGTCCAAGGCTTCATGCACGCATTATGGTGGCTTCAACGTCCTGAAATCATCACTTGTAACTCCGTTCTTGTTCCCCATGCGCATGCCATCATCTCCATGCTTGTTCTTGCTCCAATGTTCATCCTTCTCAAAGCTAGGCCCTTCATTTGTAAGCAAAACAAATGTATCCAATTTAGGCAGCATCATATTCTCATGAAATGTAACCAAACAAGATCTCCAGGTGCAAACACAACATGTTTTCTACCCTTATCTCCAGCAAGTTTATATTTAGCATTCATACGCTCAATGTTTTCCTTAGTTAACTCATGCATTTTTAAGATCAATTCAGCACGTTGTTTAGCATCAAAATTAACCTTCTCCGAAGATGGAAGAGGCAACAAATCAATAGGTGCACGAGGTAGGAAACCATACACAATTTCAAAAGGGCACATCTTAGTAGTAGAATGCAATGAACGATTATAAGCAATCTCAATATGAGGCAAGCATTCTTCCCACATTTTCTTATTATTCTTCAAAACAGCCCTAAGCATAGTAGACAATGTTCTATTGACTACTTCAGTTTGTCCATCAGTTTGGGGGTGACAAGTAGTACTAAAAAGCAGTTTAGTCCCCAACTTAGCCCATAAACATCTCCAAAAGTGGCTAAGAAATTTAGTATCACGATCTGAAACAATAGTATTTGGCACACCATGCAAGCGAATAATTTCACGAAAGATCAAATCAGCAACATTAACAGCATCATCGCTTTTATGACATGGTATAAAGTGTGCCATTTTCGAGAATCTATCCACGACAACAAATATGCTATCCCTCCCCTTCTTTGTTCGAGGTAAACTAACACAAAGTCCATAGATTTATCCTCCCAAGGAACACTAGGTACAGCCAAAGGCATATATAAACCATGAGGATTGAGTCGTGACTTAGCTTTTTGACATGTAGTACAGCGAGCAACAAAACGCTCAACATCCCGTCTCATCTTTGGCCAAAAGAAATGTGTAGCAAGTACGTCCTCCGTCTTCTTCACGCCAAAGTGTCCCATTAATCCTCCTCCATGCGCCTCCTGCAACAACAAAAGACTAAGAGAGCTAGCTGGAATGCATAGCTTGTTAGCACGGAACACAAATCCATCATTAACGACAAACTTGTTCCAGGTTCTTCCTTCTTTACAATTCTGCAATACATCTTTAAAATCAGCACCATGCACATATTGATCTTTGATGGTCTCCAAACCAAATATTTTGAAGTCAAGTTGTGAAAGCATAGTATAGCGACGAGACAATGCATCAGCAATAACATTTTCTTTACCCTTCTTGTGTTTAATGACATAAGGGAAAGTTTCAATGAATTCAACCCATTTAGCATGTCTATGATTCAGTTTAGCTTGACTTTTAATATGTTTCAAAGATTCATGATCAGAATGTATAACAAATTCTTTGGGCCATAAATAATGTTGCCATGTTTCTAAAGTCCGAACAAGAGCATATAGTTCTTTATCATAAGTAGAATAATTCAGACTAGGCCCACTCAATTTTTCAGAAAAGTATGCAACAGGTTTGCCATCTTGTAATAACACACCTCCTATTCCAATTCCACTAGCATCACATTCAAGCTCAAAAGTCTTATTAAAATCAGGAAGTTGGAGTAAAGGAGCATGTGTCAACTTATCTTTCAATACCGTGAAGGCTTCTTCCTGTGCGGTACCCCAAACAAAAGGCACATCCTTCTTTGTAAGCTCGTTGAGAGGTGCAGCAATGGTGCTAAAATCTCTCACAAAACGCCTATAGAAACCAGCGAGTCCAAGAAAACTCCGCACTTGTGTGACCGTTTTGGGCTGCGGCCAACTCTCAATAGCTTCAATCTTGGCTTTATCAACTTCAATTCCCTGTGGAGTAACAACATAGCCAAGAAAAGATACTCGGTCGGTGCAAAAGGTGCACTTCCCAAGGTTATCAAACAAACGTGCATCACGTAGAGCAATAAAAACAGCATGTAAATGTTCCAAATGTTCTTCCAAAGATTTGCTATAAATCAGTATATCATCAAAATAGACTACCACAAATCGTCCAATGAAAGCACGTAAAACTTCGTTCATTAGTCTCATGAAAGTACTAGGTGCATTAGTTAACCCAAAAGGCATGACTAACCACTCATATAAACCAAACATAGTTTTAAATGCAGTTTTCCATTCATCTCCCAATTTCATACGAATTTGATGGTATCCACTACGCAAATCAACTTTGGAGAATATTGTAGAGCCACTCAATTCATCAAGCATATCATCTAGCCTAGGAATAGGATGACGATAACGAATAGTAATATTATTAATGCCTCTACAATCAACACACATACGCGACGTACCATCCTTTTTAGGCACTAGTATAATAGGAACAGCACAAGGACTAAGAGATTCGCGTATATAACCTTTGTCGAGCAGCTCCTATACTTGACGCATAATCTCCTTCGTCTCCTCTGGATTGGTACGGTATGGTGCACGGTTGGGTAGCGATGCACCGGGAATTAAGTCAATTTGATGCTCAATCCCTCGAATAGGTGGTAATCCCGGTGGCACGTCTTGTGGGAAGACGCCAGCGAACTCCTGCAAAATGTTAGTGACAGCAGGGGGCAAAGAGGAAGGCACGTCCTCGAATGAAAATAATGCCTCTTTGCACACAAAAGCATAGCAAACAGATTTGCTGAAATCTAGCTCATCAATATCAGATTTTGTGGCAAGTAAACATGCACTTTTCAATTTAATTTCAGAAACACTAGATGGTTTATTATTAGGTTTCATTTGTTGCGCAAATTCATTTGCCACAATCTGATTTTCACTCTTATTTTTCTCCTGTTTTGCTTTATTAGCTCTATTAATGTCATCTTTCAAAATGGAATCAGGAGTCATAGGAAGCAAAGTAATATTTTTATCCTTATGAACAAGAGTATACTGATTGTTTCTACCATGGTGTACAGAATTTTTATCAAATTGCCATGGTCTACCTAGTAATAAGGAACATGCTTGCATGGGTACCACATCACAATCAACATAATCAGCATATGTAGAGATACTAAAATGCACACGAACAGTACGTGTTACCTTAACCTTGCCGCTGTTGTTGAACCATTGGATGTAGTAAGAATGTGGATGTGGTCTTGTGGTGAGAGATAGCTTCTCCACCATCTCCATGCTAGCCAAGTTGTTACAGCTCCCTCCATCTATGATGACGCGAACAGAACGTTCCTTCACAACTCCCTTTGTATGGAACAAATTATGCCTCTGATTTTGCTCTGCTTGTGTGACCTGCACACTCAAAACACGTTGAGCAACTAAACATTCATACCTGTCAGCGTCTTCAGGAGCCATGTATTGCGTCTCATTTTCAGAATCATCTCCACCATGTTCTTCACGGGTAATAAGAGCCAAAGTCTCCTCGTCATAGTCACTAGCGGACTCATACCCACCATCCTCAGTAGCAATCATTACACGCTGAGATTTGCATTCTCTCGCAAAATGTCCTCTTCCCTTACAACGACGACAAATAATATCACTTGTGTGCCCTGTCGATGCCATGGAAGAAGAAGAGCTCTGCGCAGGCCCGGCAGGTGTGCTCTTGGCAGAGAGTGGTGGTTGTGCCTGCTTTCTTGTATCACGGCTGGAGGTGGCACCTGATGGAGGTGATGGTGAAGTGGAAGTAGAAGATGCACGCGGTGTCCATGATGAAGGTCGACCTGCAGAAAAGTTAGTTCGCGCCAATGGCTGTCGCTCCTGCACTTCACGTTCAGCTTTACAAGCAAGATGGAATAAACGAGTGATATTATTATAATCCTTATACTCTAGAATGGTCTGAATCTCTTTATTTAATCCACCCATAAAACGTGCAAGCATAGCTTCATTCTCCTCAACAATACCACATCTAATCATGCCAGTTTGTAATTCCTGATAATATTCTTCTACAGAATTTTTCCCTTGTCTTAAACGCTGCAATTTTTGAAGTAATTCACGTTGATAATATGGTGGAACCCAACGAGTACGCATAGCAGTTCTCAAAGCAGCCCAAGTAGCTGGAACAGGATATAATCTACAATGTTCAGACCACCAAACACATGCAAAGCTAGTGAAAGCACAAACAGCAGCAGGAACACGTCTGTCCTCAGGATATTGTAAACATGTAAATCGTTGTTCAGTTTCTAACTCCCAAGTAAGATATATATCAGGAACATATCTACCCTCAAATGGTGGAACATTCAATTTCAGTTTAGGGAGATGGTCATGATCTCGGACCTGAGGTGGTGGTGCCGGCCTACCGTTGCGAATATATACCTGAGGTCGACCTGCTGGTGGTGGTGCTGGTGGCTGCACGTAGTTCTGATTTTGATCAACCTCATCCTCATAATCGCCCGCATAATCGTCATCCTCCTCAGCCGCTGCAGGAGCAGGAGCCAAAGAAGCATCAACAGTAGGTGCAGCAGCACCCGAATTTTGACCAGTCTCAATTGGAACGCGTTGTGCCCTTCCCACTTGATTTGGAAGGCGGCGTTGGAGATGTGGTTGTTGTTGTTGTAGAGGTGCGACATGTGCAGCCGGTGGTGGTTGGGGAAGACGCTTGAGTAATTCAGTAAACTTGTTATCCAGCTTTGCCTCGAACGACTTCTCCACAGCATCTATCTTCTCCATAGCCTCTTCAAATCTGTTTAGCACATCTCCCACCTGGCCACTCATCATTTGCTGAAATTTATCATGCAACTCCTTGTTCGTCATGTTCTCCCAATCAGTCTCATCGGCTTGTGAACCTGCCATGGTTAGCAGCAATAGAAACATAAAAGAATATGATCCTGCAGACTACTAGAAGTGGTGGTGATGGTGGTGTGTCACAAAACCTTCAAGCGAATCTCAAATTCTTACCAGTTCTTACCCAGCAGCAGGTGGTGATCGGCAACCGTTGTAGTCAAAAACTCTCAAAGCTTGGATATAGCGATTACCAGGGAGAGTCAAACGCACGATGTAGACTTATGTGGAGGTGGGAAGGCGTATAATATGGTAGCAAAATGGTAAGCAAAAATCAATTCAGAGATGCAAAGTTGAATAAACGCTCAACGACGATACTGTGCTCGTCCTAGGCTAGACCGTGCTAGAGACGCGAGCCTAGAACACGAACAAAATCACGGCGCTGCACGTAAACAAGGGAAAAGCACACTCTGGAATTTTTTTTTTGCGCTCTCTTTTTTTTTGCGAAAAATCACTATAATAGCGAGTGTCTCAAAACTCTTCCCAGGTCAAACTGACAGGATGGGCACAAAAAAATTTGACTATTTTTTCGGAAATCAGGGCAGCGACGACGAAAAAGTGCGACAAAAAATCACTATGATGGCGAGTGTCTCAAAACACTACCCGGGGCCTAAAAATAGGATAGGGAAAAAATATTTTTGGTTGCCGAAATTTTGGCCTAAAAACTGCCCGGGGGTCTCCAGACTTCTTTTTTTTCCGAGACCTACTCAGGCAAGGAAACACGAAACGGAAAATATATGGATCTCTAAAACCAACCGAATATGAAAAGAACTCGGATTGGTGGTGGATATATGGCGGTAGGATATGGCAGCGGTGGTGGTATATGGTAGCGGTAGTGGTATATGGATACGGATCGGTGGTATATGGATACGGATTGGTGGTGGTATATAGATACGGATTCAGAGCGGTGGCGGAGAAGCAATGGTGGTAGATGGCAAGGCGATGATGATGGTGCGGCGGCGGCGTGACAACTTATGACCAGAACTCGAAACTCTAAAAGACTAGACTCTAAGACCAGCAACTTGACACGACGATGCAACCGCAAATTCAACAAAGCAAAAACCCTAAAAAGATTATGCAAAGGCTCAGATTGGTTCGGATATGATGAACTAACCCTAATTTTTTTTTGTGGCTTTCTCGTGGACTGTAGGTATGAAGAACAGACTCGATCTAAACTACGAAAAACTGTAAAATCTCACCGAGCAACCTGGAAATCTGATACCACTTGATAGAGGCGAGGGTGTCCCGATCTTTCGATGAGATGATAACTATCGATTTGGTGGAGACGACTTTGACGATCCGACTACAAACGTGCACGACGTTGTGCCTTATCAATCGCTAATCCAATCTCCTGGGGTTACTGACGATGCCGGAAGCACGATCAGCCTGACCACGAAGGTCTATTCCTGCAAGCAATCGAAGAACGAGCAAGAATATGAAAATGCAATCTAAATATTGCAAATATATATGAAGTATTGATAGTGGTGGGAATCCGTAAGCGGTCTTGGTCTGGTCGTTGGACACAAACGAAGTACACGAAGTTGCAATGGCTAACTTTTAACTAAACAAATTCCAAAGTCTAAACGACGCCCTAAGGGCTGTATATATGGAGGAAGAGGGGGGAATTTCGTGGCCCTTGAGGAAGGGGTCCAAAACCAACCCTATCTCTTGTTTCCCCACACATACGGACTCTAAAAACAGCCTATACTTATGTATTTCGAAATTACATGGGCCTGGCCCAATAATAAGGTGACGCAGCACCTAGAATAGCCTCTGGACGAAAGTTATGAAGTAGCATCTTGTATATTTCGTCCAAGGCTTCATGCACGCATTATGGTGGCTTCAACGTCCTGAAATCATCACTTGTAACTCCGTTCTTGTTCCCCATGCGCATGCCATCATCTCCATGCTTGTTCTTGCTCCAATGTTCATCCTTCTCAAAGCTAGGCCCTTCATTTGTAAGCAAAACAAATGTATCCAATTTAGGCAGCATCATATTCTCATGAACATTAGAATCATTACCAAGAAACGAAAGTACCTGGTAATTTAATTGGCGTGCGCGAGCTCTAGTAATTGGTCCAGTATGTATAGCAGCAGGGCCTGTGGGTGTAACAATGGTATTGATGTCCTCATCAGCAAATCAGGAAATCTATCCTTACGCAAATGTAACCAAATAAGATCTCCAGGTGCAAACACAACATGTTTTCTACCCTTATCTCCAGCAAGTTTATATTTAGCATTCATACGCTCAATGTTTTCCTTAGTTAACTCATGCATTTTTAAGATCAATTCAGCACGTTGTTTAGCATCAAAATTAACCTTCTCCGAAGATGGAAAAGGCAACAAATCAATAGGTGCACGAGGTAGGAAACCATACACAATTTCAAAAGGGCACATCTTAGTAGTAGAATGCAATGAACGATTATAAGCAAACTCAATATGAGGCAAGCATTCTTCCCACATTTTCTTATTATTCTTCAAAACAGCCCTAAGCATAGTAGACAATGTTCTATTGACTACTTCAGTTTGTCCATCAGTTTGGGGGTGACAAGTAGTACTAAAAAGAAGTTTAGTCCCCAACTTAGCCCATAAACATCTCCAAAAGTGGCTAAGAAATTTAGTATCACGATCTGAAACAATAGTATTTGGCACACCATGCAAACGAATAATTTCACGGAAGAACAAATCAGCAACATTAACAGCATCATCGCTTTTATGACATGGTATAAAGTGTGCCATTTTTGAGAATCTATCCACGACAACAAATATGCTATCCCTCCCCTTCTTTGTTCGAGGTAAACCTAAAACAAAGTCCATAGATATATCCTCCCAAGGAACACTAGGTACAGGCAAAGGCATATATAAACCATGAGGATTGAGTCGTGACTTAGCTTTTTGACATGTAGTGCAGCGAGCAACAAAACGCTCAACATCCCGTCTCATCTTTGGCCAAAAGAAATGTGTAGCCAGTACGTCCTCCATCTTCTTCACGCCAAAGTGTCCCATTAATCCTCCTCCATGCGCCTCCTGCAACAACAAAAGACGAAGAGAGCTAGCTGGAATGCATAGCTTGTTAGCACGGAACACAAATCCATCATTAACGACAAACTTGTTCCAGGTTCTTCCTTCTTTACAATTCTGCAAAACATCTTTATAATCAGCATCATGCACATATTGATCTTTGATGGTCTCCAAACCAAATATTTTGAAGTCAAGTTGTGAAAGCATAGTATAGCGACGAGACAATGCATCAGCAATAACATTTTCTTTACCCTTCTTGTGTTTAATGACGTAAGGGAAAGTTTCAATGAATTCAACCCATTTAGCATGTCTACGATTCAGTTTAGCTTGACTTTTAATATGTTTCAAAGATTCATGACCAGAATGTATAACAAATTCTTTGGGCCATAAATAATGTTGCCATGTTTCTAAAGTCCGAACAAGAGCATATAGTTCTTTATCATAAGTAGAATAATTCAGACTAGGCCCGCTCAATTTTTCAAAAAAGTATGCAACAGGTTTACCATCTTGTAATAACACACCTCCTAATCCAATTCCACTAGCATCACATTCAAGCTCAAAAGTCTTATTAAAATCAGGAAGTTGGAGTAAAGGAGCATGTGTCAACTTATCTTTCAATACCGTGAAGGCTTCTTCCTGTGTGGTACCCCAAACAAAAGGCACATCCTTCTTTGTAAGCTCGTTGAGAGGTGCAGCAATGGTGCTGAAATCTCTCACAAAACGCCTATAGAAACCAGCGAGGCCAAGGAAACTCCTCACTTGTGTGACCGTTTTGGGCTGCGGCCAACTTCCAATAGCTTCAATCTTGGCTTTATCAACTTCAATTCCCTGTGGAGTAAATACATAGCCAAGAAAAGATACTCGGTCGGTGCAAAAGGTGCACTTCCCAAGGTTACCAAACAAACGTGCATCACGTAGAGCAATAAAAACAGCACGTAAATGTTCCAAATGTTCTTCCAAAGATTTGCTATAAATCAGTATATCATCAAAATAGACTACCACAAATCGTCCAATGAAAGCACGTAAAACTTCGTTCATTAGTCTCATGAAAGTACTAGGTGCATTAGTTAACCCAAAAGGCATGACTAACCACTCATATAAAGCAAACTTAGTTTTAAATGCAGTTTTCCATTCATCTCCCAGTTTCATACGAATTTGATGGTATCCACTACGCAAATCAACTTTGGAGAATATTGTAGAGGCACTCAATTCATCAAGCATATCATCTAGCCTAGGAATAGGATGACGATAACGAATAGTAATATTATTAATGCCTCTACAATCAACACACATACGCGACGTACCATCCTTTTTAGGCACTAGTATAATAGGAACAGCACAAGGACTAAGAGATTCGCGTATATAACCTTTGTCGAGCAGCTCCTGTACTTGACGCATAATCTCCTTCGTCTCCTCTGGATTGGTACGGTATGGTGCACGGTTGGGTAGCGATGCATCGGGAATTAAGTCAATTTGATGCTCAATCCCTCGAATAGGTGGTAATCCCGGTGGCACGTCTTGTGGAAAGACGTCAGCGAACTCCTGCAAAATGTTAGTGACACCAGGGGGCAAAGAGGAAGGCACGTCCTCGAATGAAAATAATGCCTCTTTGCACACAAAAGCATAGCAAACGGATTTGCTGAATTCTAGCTCATCAATATCAGATTTGGTGGCAAGTAAACATGCACTTTTCAATTTAATTTCAGAAACAACACTAGATGGTTTATTATTAGGTTTCATTTGTTGCTCAAATTCTTTTGCCACAATCTGATTTTCACTCTTATTTTTCTCCTGTTTTGTTTTATTAGCTCTATTAATGTCATCATCTTTCAAAATGGAATCAGGAGTCATAGGAAGCAAAGTAATATTTTTATCCTTATGAACAAGAGTATACTGATTGTTTCTACCATGGTGTACAGAATTTTTATCAAATTGCCATGGTCTACCTAGTAATAAGGAACATGCTTGCATGGGTACCACATCACAATCAACATAATCAGCATATGTAGAGATACTAAAATGCACACGAACAGTACGTGTTACCTTAACCTTGCCGCTGTTGTTGAACCATTGGGTGTAGTAAGGATGTGGATGTGGTCTTGTGGTGAGAGATAGTTTCTCCACCATCTCCATGCTAGCCAAGTTGTTACAGCTCTCTCCATCTATGATGACGCAAACAGAACGTTCCTTCACAACTCCCTTTGTATGGAACAAATTATGCCTCTGATTTTGCTCTGCTTGTGTGACCTGCACACTCAAAACACGTTGAGCAACTAAACATTCATACCTGTCAGCGTCTTCAGGAGCCATGTATTGCGTCTCATTTTCAGAATCATCTCCACCATGTTCTTCACGGGTAATAGGAGCCAAAGTCCCCTCATCATAGTCACTAGCGGACTCATACCCACCATCCTCAGTAGCAATCATCACACGCTGAGATTTGCATTCTCTCGCATAATGTCCTCTTCCCTTAAAACGACGACAAATGATATCACTTGTGTGCCCTGTTGACGCCATGGAAGAAGACGAGCTCTGCGTAGGCCCGGCAGGTGTGCTCTTGGCAGAGAGTGGTGGTTGTGCCTGCTTTCTTGTATCACGGCTGGAGGTGGCACCTGAGGGAGGTGATGGTGAAGTGGAAGTAGAGGATGCACGTGTTGTCCATGATGAAGGTCGACCTGCAGAAAAGTTAGTTCGCGCCAATGCCTGTCGATCCTGCACTTCACGTTCAGCTTTACAAGCAAGATGGAATAAACGAGTGATATTATTATAATCCTTATACTCTAGAATGGTCTGAATCTCTTTATTTAATCCACCCATAAAACGTGCAAGCATAGCTTCATTCTCCTCAACAATACCACATCTAATCATGCCAGTTTGTAATTCCTGATAATATTCTTCTACAGAATTTTTCCCTTGTCTTAAGCGCTGCAATTTTTGAAGTAATTCACGTTGATAATATGGTGGAACCCAACGAGTACGCATAGCAGTTTTCAAAGCAGACCAATTAGCTGGAACAGGATATAATCTACAATGTTCAGACCACCAAACACATGCAAAGCTAGTGAAAGCACAAACAGCAGCAGGAACACGTCTCTCCTCAGGATATTGTAAACATGTAAATCGTTGGTCAGTTTCTAACTCCCAAGTAAGATATATATCAGGAACATATCTACCCTCAAATGGTGGAATATTCAATTTCAGTATAGGGAGATGGTCATGATCTCGTACTTGAGGTGGTGGTGCCAGCCTACCGTTGCGAATATATACCTGAGGTCGACCTGCTGGTGGTGGTGCTGGTGGCTGCACGTAGTTCTAATTTTGATCAACCTCATCCTCATAATCGCCCGCATAATCGTCATCCTCCTCAGCCGCCGCAGTAGCAGGAGCCAAAGAAGCATCAACAGTAGGTGCAGCGACACCCGAATTTTGACCAGTCTCAATTGGAACGCGCTGTGCTCGTCCCACTTGATTTGGAAGGCGGCGTTGGAGATGTGGTTGTTGTTGTTGTAGAGGTGCGACATATGCAGCCGGTGGTGGTTGGGGAAGACGCTTGAGTAATTCAGTAAACTTGTTATCCAGCTTTGTCTCGAACGACTTCTCCACGGCATCTATCTTCTCCATAGCCTCTTCAAATCTGTTTAGCACATCTCCCACCTGGCCACTCATCATTTGCTGAAATTTATCATGCAACTCCTTGTTCGTCATGTTCTCCCAATCAGTCTCATCGGCTTGTGATCCTGCCATGGTTAGCAGCAAAAGAAACACAAAAGAATATGATCCTACAGACTACTAGGAAGTGGTGGTGATGGTGGTGTGTCACAAATCCTTCAAGCGAATCTCAAAGTCTTACCAGTTCTTACCCAGCAGCAGGTGGTGATCGGCAACCGTTGTAGTCAAAACTCTCAAAGCTTGGATAGAGCGATTACCAGGGAGAGTCAAACGCACGATGTAGATGTATGTGGAGCTGGGAAGGCTTATAATATGGTAGCAAAAATGGTCAGCAATAATCAATTCAGAGATGCAAAGTTGAATAAACGCTCAACGACGGTACTGTGCTGGTCCTAGGCTAGACCGTGCTAGAGACGCGAGCCTAGAACACTAACAAAATCACGGCGTTGCACGTAAACAAGGGAAAAGCATACTCGGGAAAAAAAATTTTGCTCTTTTTTTGCGCTCTTTTTTTTGCGAAAAATCACTATAATGGCGAGTGTCTCAAAACTCTTCCCAGGTCAAACTGACAGGATAGGCACAAAAAATTTTGGACTATTTTTTTCGGAAATCAGGGCAGCGACGACGAAAAAGTGCGACAAAAAATCACTATGATGGCGAGTGTCTCAAAACACTCCCCGGGACCTAAAAATGGGATAGGGAAAAATATTTTTGGTCGCCAAAATTTTGGCCTAAAAACTGCCCGGGGGTCTCCAGACTTTTTTTCCGACACCTACTCAGGCAAGGAAACACGAAACGGAAAATAGATGGATCTCTAAAACAAACGGAATATGAAAAGAACTCGGATTGGTTGTGGATATATGATGGTAGGATATGGCAGCGGTGGTATATGGTAGCGGTGGTGGTATATGGATACAGATCGGTGGTGGTATATGGATACGGATTCAAAGCGGTGGCGGATAAGCAATGGTGGTAGATGGCAAGGAGATGATGATGGTGCGGCGGCGGCGTGACAACTTATGACCAGAACTCGAAACTCTAAAAGACCAGACTCTAAGACCAGCAACTTGACACGACGATGCAACCGCAAATTCAAGAAAGCAAAAACCTTAAAAAGATTATGCAAAGGCTCAGATTGGTTCGGATATGATGAACTAACCCTAATTTTTTGTGTGGCTTTTTCGTGGACTGTAGGTATGAAGAACAGACTCGATCTAAACTACGAAAAACTGTAAAATCTCACCGAGCAACCTGGAAATCTGATACCACTTGATAGAGGCAAAGGTGTCCCGTCTTTCGATGAGATGATGGATATCGCTTTGGTGGAAGTCGACTTTGACGATCCGACTACGAACGTGCGATGACGTCGCGCCTTAGCAATCCCTAAACCAACTCCGAGAGGTTATTGACCACGCCGTAGCACGATCAACCTGACCACGAGGGTCTGTTTCCTGCGAGCAAATGAAGAACAAGCAAGAAGCTGAGATTGCAATCTGGATATTGCGAATATAAGATGAAAGCTTTATTGATCAAGGTGGGGTTCTGTGACGCCTTTGTCTGGTCGTTGAACACAAACGAAGTACGCGAAGTTGCAGCTATGGCGAACTTTTAATCTAAACAAAATCCAAAGTCTAAACGACGCCCTAAGGGCTGTATATATGGAGGAAGAGGGGGGAATTTCGTGGCCCTTGGGGAAGGGGTCCGAAACCAACCCTATCTCTTGTTTCCCCACACATACGGACTCTAAAAAAGCCTATACTCAACTATTTCGAAATTACATGGGTCTGGCCCAATAATAAGGTGACGCAGCACCTAGAATAGCCTGTGGACGAAAGTTATGAAGTAGTATCTTGTATATTTCGTCCAAGGCTTCATGCACGCATTATGGTGGCTTCAATGTCCTGAAATCATCACTTGTAACTCCGTTCTTGTCCCCCATGCGCATGCCATCATCTCCATGCTTGTTCTTGCTCCAATGTTCATCCTTCTCAAGGCTAGGCCCTTCATTTGTAAGCAAAACAAATGTATCCAATTTAGGCAGCATCATATTCTCATGAACATTAGAATCATTACCAAGAAACGAAAGTACCTGGTAATTTAATTGGCGTGCGCGAGCTCTAGTAATTGGTCCAGTATGTATAGCAGCAGGGGCTGTGGGTGTAACAATGGTATTGATGTCCTCATCATTATGGACTGCGACAACAGCCTTAACCTGCTTTATCAGGACACTATCCGTAAAATGGGTATTGATCCATCAAGAATCAAGCCCACTAAAACCGCCTTCAAAGGAGTTATACCCGGCGTCGAGGCCTGTTGTAGAGGGTCCATAACGCTGAAGTAGTCTTCGGTTCGCCGGACAACTTCCGAAGCGAAGACTTGATCTTCGACATCGTCCCCTTCCGTAGTGGCTATCATGCACTGCTCGGACGAACCGCCTTCGCCCGTTTCAATGCAGTCCCACACTATGCTTATCTGAAGCTCAAGATGCTCCGACCATGGGGTGCCATAACAGTCATGGAAACATGGAACGCTCCCTCCATACTGAGGAGCATACCGCGGCCCTTGCAGCCGAAGTACAGGGTGGCCTTATCAACCCGAATACCACATCGGCAGTCAAGCCCCCGGACTCTATCAAACGAGTCCGGTCTAACATGCAGAATGACAGTCTGGCTCGTCCAGAGCTAGATTAGCAATTCGGCCTCCGCCAAAGCCCCAACCTGATAGCGGCATACGTACCGCGCGTACATAATTATGCACTAAAGATACCATGGGCAAAGGCGGAGGCACAATAAAAACAAGGTCCTCAATAAGGCTCGACCCTATCCGTACCCTCATATTCTCCCATTTTTTCTTCTTATTTTTATTTTTTAGGTTCTTTACAAACCACACCACTTTTCGATGGTACCAAGGGCCCTTTTCCAGGCCCCTTATGTATACTCGATCGTTGATCCTCTCAAAGGATCATACACCAATGCGAAAAAGCAGCGCAGACGTGCGGCAGAGTGTCCAAAGGA
Source organism: Triticum aestivum (assembly GCF_018294505.1). Lineage (NCBI taxonomy): Eukaryota > Viridiplantae > Streptophyta > Magnoliopsida > Poales > Poaceae > Triticum > Triticum aestivum. The sequence goes on along the minus strand of NC_057802.1, from coordinate 242,147,801 downwards.
TCTTCAAGAACATCTTTTCCTTCTTAGGACCTGTATACAGCTTTCCCTTGTTCTCGGCATGTAAAATAGCCCCGATGCTTATGGCATCTTCTGTAAAAATACGTTTTGACGTATCAATCAGACTATAATGGAAACGGATTCACCCAATCTTGTTTGGCATTGGCTTATTTCTTACTATGTCTTCCCTCTTTACGTTGGATTGGCGTATACAGGCCGGCACGATTTAAATTGCCAGGGGCTCTATTCAGCTATATATAAAGCGGAAAGCCCTAACACTCTCAGAGTAGACTTCGGCGTCCCGAATACTGCATTATATGCATCGGCTCCGAATCATGTCTTTGGTCAATAGTTGGGTTGCCCGGCTCCTGTGTTCACTACTTTACGTTCCGCTTGTTCGGCTAAGGTAGTAAAGGGAGAACTACTGCAATTGTGTTTCTGGTTCGCCCGGTCAAACACCTCAGTAGAGAAAGCCGAAAACTGACTGTCATGATGCGGCGAGAGCTGGTCAGCAATTCGCCGACTTACTAAATCCCTAGCGATTTCTTCCGTATTACACGAAGGACTTGCTCTCTTCCACTCACGCACATAAGGCATCCAAGTACGGATAGTCGCATACGCACTAGGGGCTATCTTACGGTTCCATTGTCAAACTCCTATGGCTAAGTGAGAGTGATAAAGCCGCATAGTCCGATTGCCTGGTTCGCCGCACTGACACCTCCTTTACGGACTAAGACGCTGGGTCAAGTGTGGTCATGTGTTATTCCGAACACCCCCGTAGTATCTACGTGGGGGCTGCAGCCGACGACTGGCAAACTCTCAGGGATAAAAATGGCCGCTGATACGTCTCCGTCGTATCTATAATTTTTCATTGCTCCATGCCAATATTCTACAACTTTTACATACTTTTGGCAACTTTTTTATACTATTTTTGGGACTAACATGTTGATCCAGTGCCCAGTGCCAGTTCCTGTTTGTTGCATGTTTTTTGTTTCACAGAAAATCCATATCAAACGGAGTCCAAACAGGATAAAAACTGACGGAGATTTTTTTTGGAATATATGTGATTTTTGGGAAGAAGAATCAACGCGAGAGGATGCCCGAGGGGGCCACGAGCCAGGGTGGCGCGCCCCTGACCCTCGTGGCCACCCTGTAAGGCGGTTCATGCCCTTCTTTCGCCGCAAGAAAGCCAATATCCGGATAAAAATCGTGTCCAAATTTCAACCCAATCGGAGTTACGGATCTCCGAGAATATAAGAAACGGTGAAAGGCCAGAATCGGGAACGCAGAAACAGAGAGAGATAGAGAGACAGATCCAATCTCGGAGGGGCTCTCGCCCCTCCCATGCCATGGAAGCCAAGGACCAAAGGGGAAACCCTTCTCCCATCTAGGGAGAAGGTCAAGGAAGAAGAAGAAGGGGGGCCTCTTCCCCTCTCTTCCGGTGGCGCCGGAACGCCGCCGGGGCCATCATCGTCACCGCAATCTACACCAACACCTCCGTCATCTTCACCAACATCTTCATCACCTTCCCCCATCTATCTACAGCGGTCCACTCTCCCGCAACCCGTTGTACCCTCTACTTGAACATGGTGCTTTATGCTTCATATTATTATCCAATGATGTGTTGCCATCCTATGATGCCTGAGTAGATTTTTGTTGTCCTATCGGTAATTGGTGAATTGCTATGATTGGTTTAATTTGCTTGTGGTTATGTTGCTGTCCTTTGGTGCCCATCATATGAGCGCGCGCGTGGACCACACCATAGGGTTAGTTGTATGTTGATAGGACTATGTATTGGAGGGCAAGAGTGACAGAAGCTTCAACCTAGCAATTGATGCATACGGGATTGAAGGGGGACCAATATATCTTAATGCTATGGTTGGGTTTTACCTTAATGAACGTTAGTAGTTGCGGATGCTTGCTAATAGTTCCAATCATAAGTGCATAGAATTTCAAGTCAGGGATGACATACTAGCAGTGGCCTCTCCCACATAAAACTTGCTATCGGTCTAGTAAAGTGGTCAATTGCTTAGGGACAATTCCGCAACTCCTACCACCACTTTTCCACACTCGCTATATTAACATTATTGCTTCTTTACCTAAACAACCCCTAGTTTTTATTTACGTGCTCTTTATATTCTTGCAAACCTATCCCGCTACACCTACAAAGTATTCCTAGTTTTATACTTGTTCTAGGTAAAGCGAACGTTAAGCGTGAGCAGAGTTGTATCGGTGGTCGATAGAACTTGAGGGAATATTTGTTCTACCTTTAGCTCCTCGTTGGGTTCGACACTCTTACTTATCGAAAGAGGCTACAATTGATCCCCTATACTTGTGGGTTATCAAGACCTTTTTCTGGCGCCGTTGCCGGGGAGTTATAGCGTGGGGTGAATATTCTCGTGTGTGCTTGTTTGCTTTATCACTAAGTAGTTTTTATTTTCTGTGCTCTTGTTTTCTATCTTTATTTATGGGTAGGAAACACAAAATACCAAAAAAATTAGTGGTACCTACTGAACCAATGGTTGAAGAACCACTCAAAATCTATCACACTCCTGAAGCTTTTTACTTGGATCATCTTTGATCCCTATGTGCTTGTGTTGAAACCCCAACTAGCTTAGTTGAGGGCAAATCTTTAGATGAGCATGCTTGTTATGTGCGACACCGCTTATCTCAAAAAGGGATACTTTTACTGGATCAAATTCATCGTTTGCAATGCTATGCTTGGAATTTGTGTGAAATATATGATTTTACTTGTTGTTCTGAAGACCCTAAGAAACACCTTCCCTACCAATGTTTGTTTAGTGATAATGGAATCGTATCTTCGTATGCTAGGGGTGTTTATAATTACTATGATGTTCAACAAATTGAAGAATATGTTGCTTTTAAGGGTGCTTATGAAATTGCTTCTTTGATTGAAAAGTATGATGCTACTCTTTACAAATCTGAAAATTTTGCCATACTTAAATATTGTTATGATAATTATGCTTCTAATGCCTATGTTAAACCATATATTGAGGACTCCTCCGTTGTCCAAGAAGAGACTAACATTTTGCAGGAGTCTATGGAAGAAGAAATTGATGAAACTGTGAGCTCATTGGATGAAAAAGATGATGAGGAGAGCGAAGAACAAAAGGAGGAACAGCGGATTAGCTACCCGTGCCCACCTTCTAATGAGAGTAACTCTTCAACTCATACATTGTTTAATTTCCCTTCGTGCTTACCGAAGGATGATTGCTATGATCCCGTTGATTCGTTTGAAATATCCTTTTTTGACGAACTTGATGCTTGCTATTCTTGTGGCCAAGATGCCAATATGAATTATGCTTATGGAGATGAACTTGCTATAGTTCCTTATATTAAGAATGAAATTGTTTTTATTGCACCCACACATGATAGTCCTGTTATCTTTTTGAATTCTCCCAACTACACTATATCAGAGAAATTTGCTCTTATTAAGGATTATATTGATGGGTTGCCTCTTACCGTTGCACATGATAATTTTGATGAATATAATATGCATGTGCTTTCTGCTCCTACTTGCAACTATTATGAGAGAGGAACTACATCTCCGCCTCTTTATGTTTCCAACACGATAGAATTGCAAGAAACTGCTTATGCTATGTATTGGCCTTCACTTGATGTGCATGAATTGTTCTTGTATGACATGCCGATGCATAGGAAGAGAGTTAGACTTCGTCATTGCTTGATATATGTTGCTTTGTGCTCACTACTAAATGCCAAATCATTGTTAATTAAAATTGGCTTTGATATACCTTGGGATCCGGGTGGATCCATTACTTGAGCACTATATGCCTAGCTTAATGGCTTTAAAGAAAGCGCTGCCAGGGAGACAACCCGAAAGTTTTAGAGAGTCATTTATTTCTGTTTTATGCTTTTATAAAGTTTAAAAATAAAAATAATGTGCCAAGATTTGCCTTTAGGATGTTTACATTGCTTGTTGGTTTGTGCGGTGCAAAACAGAAACTTTGGTTGTAGTGCGTGATTTTACATTTTTTTTACTGGGATGTCAAACGGTTCTGAAACATTTTGCACTGTCTTTCTATACAAATTTTTTATTTTTCCTAATTTTTTCAGAATTTTTGGAGTACCAGAAGTATGGTGAATGTTCAGATTACTACAGACTGTCCTGTTTAAGACAGATTCCGTTTTTGATGCATGTTTTCCTTGTTTTGATGAAACTATCGATTTCTATCAGTGGATTAAGCCATGGAAAAGTTATATTACAGTAGCTACAATGCAAAAACAAAATATGAATTGGTTTGCAACAGTACTTAGAGTAGCGATTTGCTTTATTATACTAACGGATCTTACCGAGCTTTCTATTGAAGTTTTGTGTGGATGAAGTGTTCGAAGATCGAGGAGGTCTCGATGTGAGGAGGAGGAGAGGCAAGAGCTCAAGCTTGGGGATGCCCAAGGCACCCCAAGTAAATATTCAAGGAGACTCAAGCGTCTAAGCTTGGGGATGCCCTGGAAGGCATCCCATCTTTCTTCAAAAAGTATCGGTATGTTTTCGGATTCGTTTCGTTCATGTGATATGTGCAAATCTTGGAGCGTCTTTTGCATTTAGTTTTCACCTTTCTTTTATGCACCATGCTGGTATGAGGTAGTCCTTGGTTGATTTATAGAATGCTCATTGCACTTCACTTATATCTTTTGAGTATGGCTTTATAGAATGCTTCATGTGCTTCACTTATATCATTTGAAGTATGGATTGCCTGTTTCCCTACACATAGAAAACTGCCTTTTGTAGAATGCTCTTTTGCTTCACTTATATTTGTTAGAGCATGGGCATATCTTTTGTAGAAATAATTAAACTCTCTTGCTTCACTTATATCTATTTAGAGAGTTGACAGGAATTGGTCATTCACATGGTTAGTCATAAAATCCTACATAAAACTTGTAGATCACTGAATATGATATGTTTGATTCCTTGCAATAGTTTTGCGATATAAAAATGGTGATATTAGAGTCATGCTAGTGGGTAATTGTGAATTTGAGAAATGCTTGTGTTGAGGTTTGCATGTCCCGTAGCATGCACGTATGGTAAACGTTGTGTAACAAATTTGAAGCATGAGGTGTTTCTTTGATTGTCTTCCTTATGAGTGGCGGTCGGGGACGAGCGATGGTCTTTTCTTACCAATCTATCCCCCTAGGAGCATGCACGTAGTGCTTGGTTTTGATGACTTGTAGATTTTTGCAATAAGTATGTGAGTTCTTTATGACTAATGTTGAGTCCATGGATTATGCGCACTCTCACCCTTCCATCATTGCTAGCCTCTTCGGTACCGTGCATTACCCTTTCTCACCTTGAGAGTTGGTGCAAACTTCGCCGGTGCATCCAAACCCCGTGATACGATACGCTCTATCACACATAAGCCTCCTTATATCTTCCTCAAAACAGCCACCATATCTACCTATTATGGCATTTCCGTAGCCATTCCGAGATATATTGCCATGCAACTTCCATCATCATCATATACATGACTTGAGCATTCATTGTCATATTGCTTTGCATGATCGTAAGATAGCTAGCATGATATTTTCATGGCTTGTCCATTTTTTGATATCTTTGCCACGCTAGATCATTGCACATCCCGGTACACCGCCGGAGGCATTCATACAGAGTCATATCTTTGTTCTAGTATCGAGTTGTAATATTGAGTTGTAAGTAAATAAAAGTGTGATGATCATCATTATTAGAGCATTGCCCCAGTAAGGAAAGGATGATGGAGACTATGATTCCCCCACAAGTCGGGATGAGACTCCGGACTTTAAAAATAAAAATAAAAGAGGCCAAAGAAGCCCAAATAAAAGAAGAGGCCAAAGAAGCCCACCAAAAAACAAAACAAAACAAAAAAATGAGAGAAAAAGGGAGAAGGGGCAATGTTACTATCCTTTTACCACGTGTGTGCTTTAGAGTAGCACCATGTTCTTCATATAGAGAGTCTCTTGAGTTATCACTTTCATATACTAGTGGGAATTTTCATTATAGAACTTGGCTTGTATATTCCAATGATGGGATTCCTCAAATGCCCTAGGTCTTCATGAGCAAGCAAGTTGGATGCACACCCACTTAGTTTCAGTTTGAGCTTTCATACACTTATAGCTCTAGTGCATCCGTTGCATGGCAATCCCTACTCCTCGCATTGACATCAATTGATGGGCATCTCCATAGCCCGTTGATTAGTCGCGTCGATGTGAGACTTTCTCCCTTTTTGTCTTCTCCACACAACCTCCATCATCATATTCTATTCCACCTATAGTGCTATGTCCATGGCTCGCGCTCATATATTGCATGAGAGTTGAAAAAGTTTGAAAATCCTAAAGTATGAAACAATTGCTTGGCTTGTCATCGCGGTTGTGCATGATGAGAGCATTTTGTGTGACAAAAATGAAGCATGGCCAAACTATATGATTTTGTAGGGATGAGCTTTCTTTGGCTATGTTATTTTGAGAAGACATAATTACTTTATTAGTATACCTGAAGTATTATTGTCTTAATGTCAAATGATAGACTATTGCTTTGAATCACTCGTGTCTTAATATTCATGCCATGATTAGATTACATGATCAAGATTATGCTAGGTAGCATTCCACATCAAAAATTATCTTTTTTCTCATTTACTTACTCGAGGACGAGCAGGAATTAAGCTTGGGGATGCTGATACGTCTCCATCGTATCTATAATTTTTTATTGTTCCATGCCAATATTCTACAACTTTTACATACTTTTGGCAACTTTTTATACTATTTTTGGGACTAGCATATTGATCCAGCGCCCAATGCCAGTTCCTGTTTGTTGCATTTTTTTGTTTCGCAGAAAATCCATATCGAACGGAGTCCAAACAGGATAAAAACTGACAGAGATTTTTTCTGGAATATATGTGATTTTTGGGAAGAGGAATCAACGCGAGACGATGCCCGAGGGGGCCACGAGGCAGGGGGCGCGCCCCAGGGGGGTGGACGCGCCCCTGACCCTCATGGCCACCCCGAAAGGCGGTTGGTGCCCTTCTTTCGCCGCAAGAAAGCCAATATCCGGATAAAAATCGTGTCCAAATTTCAACCCAATCGGAGTTACGGATCTCCGAGAATATAAGAAACAGTGAAAGGCTAGAATCGGGAACGCAGAAACAGAGAGAGAGACAGAGAGACAGATCCAATCTCGGAGGGGCTCTCGCCCCTCCCATGCCATGGAAGCCAAGGACCAGAGGGGAAACCCTTCTCCCATCTAGGGAGAAGGTCAAGGAAGAAGAAGAAGAAAGGGGGCGTCTCCCCTTCTCTTCCGGTGGCGCCGGAACACCGTCGGGGCCATCATCGTCACCACAATCTACACCAACACCTCCGTCATCTTCACCAACATCTTCATCACCTTCCCACATCTATCTACAGCGGCCCACTCTCCCGCAACCCGCTGTTGATAGAGGCAAAGGTGTCCCGTCTTTCGATGAGATGATGGATATCGCTTTGGTGGAAGTCGACTTTGACGATCCGACTACGAACGTGCGATGACGTCGCGCCTTAGCAATCGCTAAACCAACTCCGAGAGGTTATTGACCACGCCGGAGCACGATCAACCTGACCACGAGGGTCTGTTTCCTGCGAGCAAACGAAGAACAAGCAAGAAACTGAGATTGCAATCTGGATATTGCGAATATAAGATGAAAGCTTTATTGATCAAGGTGGGGTTCTGTGACGCCTTTGTCTGGTCGTTGAACACAAGCGAAGTACGCGAAGTTGCAGCTATGGCGAACTTTTAATCTAAACAAAACCCAAAGTCTAAACGACGCCCTAAGGGTTGTATATATGGAGGAAGAGGGGGAATTTCGTGGCCCTTGGGGAAGGGGTCCGAAACCAACCCTATCTCTTGTTTCCCCACACATACGGACTCTAAAAACATCCTATACTCAACTATTTCGAAATTACATGGGCCTGGCCCAATAATAAGGTGACGCAGCACCTAGAATAGCCTCTGGACGAAAGTTATGAAGTAGCATCTTGTATATTTCGTCCAAGGCTTCATGCACGCATTATGGTGGCTTCAACGTCCTGAAATCATCACTTGTAACTCCGTTCTTGTTCCCCATGCGCATGCCATCATCTCCATGCTTGTTCTTGCTCCAATGTTCATCCTTCTCAAAGCTAGGCCCTTCATTTGTAAGCAAAACAAATGTATCCAATTGAGGCAGCATCATATTCTCATGAACATTAGAATCATTACCAAGAAACGAAAGTACCTGGTAATTTAATTGGCGTGCGCGAGCTCTAGTAATTGGTCCAGTATGTATAGCTGCAGGGGCTGTGGGTGTAACAATGGTATTGATGTCCTCATCAGCTGTACCCTCTACTTGAACATGGTGCTTTATGCTTCATATTATTATCCAATGATGTGTTGCCATCGTATGATGTCTGAGTAGATTTTCGTTGTCTATCGGTAATTGGTGAATTGCTATGATTGGTTTAATTTGCTTGTGGTGATGTTGCAGTCCTTTGGTGCCCATCATATGAGCGCGCGCGTGGATCACACCATAGGGTTAGTTGTATGTTGATAGGACTATGTATTGGAGGGCAAGAGTGACAGAAGCTTCAACCTAGCAATTGATGCATACGGGATTGAAGGGGGACCAATATATCTTAATGCTATGGTTGGGTTTTACCTTAATGAACGTTAGTAGTTGCGAATGCTTGCTAATAGTTCCAGTCATAAGTGCATAGAATTCCAAGTCAGGGATGACATGCTAGCAGTGGCCTCTCCCACATAAAACTTGCTATCGGTCTAGTAAAGTAGTCAATTGCTTAGGGACAATTTCGCAACTCCTACCACCACTTTTCCACACTCGCTATACTAACTTTATTGCTTCTTTACCTAAAAAGCTCCTAGTTTTTATTTACGTGCTCTTTATGTTCTTGCAAACCTATCCCGTTATACCTTCAAAGTATTCCTAGTTTTATACTTGTTCTAGGTAAAGAGAACGTTAAGCGTGCGTAGAGTTGTATCGGTGGTCGATAGAACTTGAGGGAATATTTGTTCTACCTTTAGCTCCTCGTTGGGTTCGACACTCTTACTTATCGAAAGAGGCTACAATTGATCCCCTATACTTGTGGGTTAATAAGAGCCGTACAGGAGGAAAAATACTTTAAGATAAAAGGCACAAATATATTACAAAGCTTAAGTTCATGATACAATGCCTGGTCGGGTCAGATACATTTACTCGAACATAATATCCTTCGAGCATTGACCCTCTATCTAACGGGCACCCTCTAGTACGTCTTTGAAATAGCGCTCCGGCTTGCGGTGGTCCTTGCCTCCTGGCGGGCCCTCGACTGCCACGGCGGCGGCCTTCATTTTCGCCCAGTGCATCTTGACATGGGCGAAGGCCAGCCGCGCACCTTCTATACATGACAACCGCTTGACCGCATCAATTCGGGGCAGCGCGTCAACGAGCCGCTGCACCAGGCCAAAATAGCTGCTTGGGACGGGTTCAGCTGGCCACAGACGGACAATGACATCCCTCATGGCCAATCTGGACATCCTATGCAGCTCGGCCCACTGCGCCATCTGGTCATTCAGCAGTGCTGGGCGCTCCTGCGCCGCGAACTGTGGCCAGAATAGCTTCTCCATCGTGTGCCCCTCCTGGGCCTAGAAGAACTGCGCAGCGTCGGCGGCACTCTTCGGAAGATCCACAAAGGCATCTGGAGCACTCCATAGTCGAGTGAGCAAGGCATACTTCTGATTGCAGAATTTAGTCTGTAAAGAAAGGGCTTACCAGCCACTATCTGTTCGGCTTGCCGGATCTCCTCGCGAGCTGCTCGGGATTTGGTCCGTGCCGCCTTGGCCTCTTGAAGGGCCTTGACGAGATCGGTCGCCTGGGATTTATTCTTCTCCTCTAGGGACTCGCACTTGCTGGTGGCGTCCTTGAGCGTTTGCTCCACATCGGTCACCCGCTCCTCATACTGACGGCAGATGACCTGTTCGAACTTCAAGTCAGCGGCCGCTTTATCAGCGGCCGCTTTGTTTATCCTTGCCTACTCCTTGGCTTGGGCAAGTTCACCCTGAGAGTCTCGACCACAGCAGCACTACCTGCAATCATGCACATAGCAGCGCCTAAGCTTCGACTCAGAGTTTGCATATCAATACAGGCATGAATGAGACATTCGAAACATACCTTGCGCTTCATCAAACCTCTTGTTGATGCGGACGAGATCCTCATCGGCCAGCCCCAGCTTCCGCTTGAGCTCGGATACTTCGGCGGCCTGGGCAGTTGCCGCTAACAGTGAAGCATGTTTGTCAAAATAGAAAAGTACATTATCTCCTGCGAATATTATCGATCCTCTGTTCGGCCTTATTCCAAAAGCGGAACAGAGTCCCGGGGCTACTATCTATATACAGGCATATTTTTCATATGAAAAGCGGCCAAGAACATTACATCGCCTACCTCGAAGCCTGTTAACAGGCTAGTGAAGGCTTCGTTCAGCCCCCTCTTGGCGGACTTAACCTTCTCAACCACCACACCCATCAGGGTGCGGTGCTCCTCCACAATGGAAGCACGTTGCAATGCCTCCATCAGTGTGTTCGGCGCCTTCAGATTAGCGGAGGTCGCCGCTGGAGTTGGAGCTCCCCCCTCCCTTGAAGGGGGTCGCTTATTCGGTTCCGGAGCCGTTTGGGTTTCCGGAACGGGGTTCGGCTGGGGGTTGAACTGATCAAGGCCCCCGCCGTCAATCTCCATGGGGATTGCAGCACCCATGTTCTCGGCAGCCAAGGCATTACCCTCTGGCGCCGTTTTGGCGGCCTCCCGTACCGCTCCGTGGCCCGAAGAGGCCCATCGGTACAACACTTCGGTGTCGTCCGTGGCGGTTGGCGGGGAGGCTCGCGGAGGCGACTCGCTCTCCATCATCTCCGGATCCAAAGAATTCCCCTCCGATGATTGTTGGGGGAGATCGCGGGCTGGACTACACCATACAATGTGTTAAGACCATAATCATAAAGACTGAACTTATGTAAGGCATCCTCGGATACTTACGTTGCGGCGAGGGGCTTCGACCTGGGGCGCCACTCGGCATCCGAATCCAAGCCGTCTGGGAGGGATATTTTCCCCCTTTTGGATGCCTCCGCCTCTGGGTCTTCGAAGGCCGCCCTCTTCTTCTTCCTCCCCTTCGGGGAAGGATTGCTTTCTGCCTCCTCCTCCTCTTCATCTTCATCCTCCTCGTGGGAGGAGTGAGTTTCGGTCTCTCCGGACACTGTGTTCGAAGTACCTTTGCGGCGGAGGCCATCTTTGGTCTCCTTGTTCTTCTTCTTGGCCTTTTTCTCTGGCGCCTGATAGGGCGCCGGGACCAGCATCCTCATTAGTAGAGGATCAGCTGGGTTTTCGGGCAATGGAGCTGAACATCTGATCTGCTCAGCCTTCTTTGTCCAGCCCTGTTTGGAGGATGGAATTCTTAATACACTCCTTTGATTGATAAACTAAGCTATCTTCAGAAACTGAACACTTACCGGAGTGGTTGGATGATTGTAGTCGAGGCCGATGTCCTCGGACGTCTTCGGCCATGACTTCTGAGCTTTGAAGAGCAGCTTCCAGATCTCTTTGTGCGTCATGCCAAAGAATCGCTGCAGGGTCCGTGGCCCTTCCGGATTGAACTCCCACATACGGAGAGGCCGTCGCTGGCAGGGAAGGGTTCAGCGGACGAGCATCGCCTGGATCATGTCAGTGAGGCTGGTGCCCTGTTTTATGATATTTTTTATGCGCTTTTGCAACATCAACACCTCGTCGGATGATCCCTGCTACCTCTTGAGCACTGCGTTGGTTTTCCCTTGAAGAGGAAAGGGTGATGCAGTAAAGTAGCGTAAGTATTTCCCTCAGTTTTTGAGAACCAAGGTATCAATCCAGTAGGAGATCACGCACGAGTCCCTCGCATCTACACAAACAAATAAGAACCTCGCAACCAACGCGATAAAGGGGTTGTCAATCCCTCAACGGTCACTTATGAGAGTGAGATCTGATAGATATGAAAAGATAATATTTTTGGTATTTTTATGATAAAGAGAAATAAAGATGCAAAGTAAAATAAAAAGGAAAAAGAAATAACTAAGTGTTGGAAGATTAATATGATGGAAAATAGACCCGGGGGCCACAGGTTTCACTAGTGGCTTCTCTCAAGAGCATAAGTATTACGGTGGGTGAACAAATTACTGTTGAGCAATTGATAGAATTGAGCATAGTTATGAGAATATCTAGGTATGATCATGTATATAGGCATCACGTCCGTGACAAGTAGACCGACTCCTGCCTGCATCTACTACTATTACTCCACACATCGACCGCTATCCAGCATGCATCTAGAGTATTAAGTTCACAAGAACAGAGTAACGCTTTAAGCAAGATGACATGATGTGGAGGGATAAACTCATGCAATATGATATAAACCCCATCTTGTTATCCTCGATGGCAACAATACAATACGTGCCTTGCTGCCCCTGCTGTCACTGGGAAAGGACACCGCAAGATTGAACCCAAAGCTAAGCACTTCTCCCATTGCAGGAAAGATCAATCTAGTAGGCCAAACCAAACTGATAATTCGAAGAGACTTGCAAAGATAACCAATCATACATAAAAGAATTCAGAGAAGATTCAAATATTGTTCATAGATAAACTTGATCATAAACCCACAATTCATCGGTCTCAACAAACACACCGCAAAAGAAGATTACATCGAATAGATCTCCACGAGAATCATGGAGAACTTTGTATTGAGATCCAAAGAGAGAGAAGAAGCCATCTAGCTAATAACTATGGACCCAAAGGTCTGAGGTAAACTACTCACACATCATCGGAGAGGCTATGGTGTTGATGTAGAAGCCCTCCGTGATCAATTCCCCCTCCGGCAGAGCGCCGGAAAAGGCCCCAAGATGGGATCTCACGGGTACAGAAGGTTGCGGCGGTGGAATTAGGTTTTTGGCTCCGTATATGATAGTTTGGGGGTACGTAGGTATATATAGGAGGAAGAAGTACGTCGGTGGAGCAACGTGGGCCCCATGAGGGTGGAGGGCGCGCCCAGGGGGTAGGCGCGCCCCCCTGCCTCGTGCTCTCCTGGTTGATTTCTTAACGTGGACTCCAAGTCCTCTGGATCACGTTTGTTCCAAAAATCACGTTCCCGAAGGTTTCATTCCGTTTGGACTCCGTTTGATATTCTTTTTCTGCGAAACACTGAAATAGGCAAAAAAACAGCAATTTGGGCTGGACCTCTGGTTAATAGGTTAGTCCCAAAAATAATATAAAAGTGTATAATAAAGCCCATTAACATCCAAAACAGAATATAATATAGCATGGAACAATAAAAAATTATAGATATGTTGGAGACGTATCAAGCATCCCCAAGCTTAATTCCTGCTCGTCCTCGAGTAGGTAAATGATAAAAACAAAATTTTTGATGTGGAGTGCTACTTAGCATAATTTTCGATGTAATTCTCTTAATTGTGGTATGAATATTCAGATCCGAAAGATTCAAGACAAAAGTTTAATATTGACATAAAAATAATAACACTTCAAGCATACTAACTAAGAAATTATGTCTTCTCAAAATAACATGGCCAAAGAAAGTTATCCCTACAAAATCATATAGTCTGGCTATGCTCTATCTTCACCACACAAAGTATTTAAATCATGCACAACCCCGATGACAAGCCAAGCAATTGTTTCATACTTTTGGTGTTCTCAAACTTTTTCAATCTTCACGCAATACATGAGCGTGAGCCATGGATATAGCACTATATGTGGAATAGAATGGTGGTTGTGGAGAAGACAAAAAAGGAGAAGATAGTCTCACATTAACTAGGCGTATCAACGGGCTATGGAGATGCCCATTAATAGATATCAATGTGAGTGAGTAGGGATTGCCATGCAACGGATGCACTAGAGCTATAAGTATATGAAAGCTCAATAAAAGTAACTAAGTGGGTGTGCATCCAACTCGCTTGCTCACGAAGACCTAGGGCATTTTGAGGAAGCCCATCATTGGAATATACAAGCCAAGTTCTATAATGAAAAATTCCCACTAGTATGAAAGTGATATCATAGGAGACTCTCTATCATGAAGATCATGGTGCTACTTTGAAGCACAAGTGTGGTAAAACGATAGTAACATTGTCCCTTCTCTCTTTTTCTCTCATTTGTTTTGGGCCTTTTCTCTTTTTTATGGCCTCTTTTTTCTCTTTTTTTATTTTTCGTCCGGAGTCTCATCCCGACTTGTGGGGGAATCGTAGTCTCCATCATCCTTTCCTCACTTGGGACAATGCTCTAAAAATGATGATCATCACACTTTTATTTACTTACAACTCAACAATTACAACTCAATACTTAGAACAAAATATGGCTCTATGTGAATACCTCCGGCGGTGTACCGGGATATGCAATGAATCAAGAGTGACATGTATGAAAGAATTATGAACGGTGGCTTTGCCACAAATACGATGTCAACTTCATGATCATGCGAAGCAATATGACAAAGATGGAGCGTGTCATAGTAAACGGAACGGTGGTAAGTTGCATGGCAATATGTCTCGGAATGGCTATGGAAATGCCATGATATGTAGGTACGGTGGCTGTTTTGAGGAAGGTATATGGTGGGTGTATGATACCGGCGAAAAGTGCGCGGTATTAGAGAGGCTAGCAATGGTGGAAGGAAGAGAGTGCGTATAATCCATGGACTCAACATTAGTCATAAACAAATCATATATTTATTGCAAAAATCTACAAGTTATCAAAGCAAAGTATTACGCGCATGCTCCTAGGGGGATAGATTGGTAGGAAAAGACCATCGCTCGTCCCCGACCGCCGCTCATAAGGAAGACAATAAATAAATAAATCATGCTCCGACTTCATCACATAACGGTTCACCATATGTGCATGCTACGGGAATCACAAACTTTAACACAAGTATTCCTCAAATCCACAACTACTCAACTAGCATGACTCTAATATCACCATCTTTATATCTCAAAACAATTATCAAGCATCAAACCTCTCATAGTATTCAACACACTCATAAGATAATTTTTACTTAATCTTGGATGCCTATTACTTTAGGACTAATTTCTCAATTTAAGCAAATTACCATGCTGTTTTATAGGACTCTCAAAATAATATAAGTGAAGCATGAGAGAACAATAGTTTCTATAAAACAAATCCACCACCGTGCTCTAAAAGATATAAGTGAAGCACTAGAGCAAAAACTCTATAGCTCAAAAGATATAAGTGAAGCACATAGAGTATTCTAATAAATTCTGAATCATGTGTGTCTCTCTCAAAAGGTGTGTACAGCAAATATGATTGTGGCAAACTAACAAATAAAGACTCAAATAATACAAGACGCTCCAAGCAAAACACATATCATGTGGTAAATAAAAATATAGCTCCAAGTAAAGTTACCGATGGAAGTAGACGAAAGAGGGGATGCCTTCCGGGGCATCTCCAAGCTTTGGCTTTTTGGTGTCCTTAGATTATCTTGGGGTGCCATGGGCATCACCAAGCTTAGGCTCTTGCCACTCCTTGTTCCATAATCCATCAAATCTTTTACCCAAAACTTGAAAACTTCACAACACAAAACTTAGCAGAAAATCTCGTGAGCTCCGTTAGCGAAAGAAAACAAAACACCACTTCAAGGTACTGTAATGAACTCATTCTTTATTTATATTGGTGTTAAACCTACTGTATTACAACTTCTCTATGGTTTATAAACTATTTTACTAGCCATAGATTCATCAAAATAAGCAAACAACACACGAAAAACAGAATCTGTGAAAAACAGAACAGTCTGTAGTAATCTGTAACTAACGCAAACTTCTGGAACTCAAAAAAATCTACCAAAATAGTAAGACCTAGACAATTTGTTTATTGATCAGAAGCAATTGGAATCAATATTTTATCACGTTCTTGTGATTTTTAACAATTGTTTTCGTGAACAGGAAGTTTCTGGAATTTTCAGCAAGATCAAATAACTATCATCCAAGAAGATCCTATAGGTTTAACTTGGCACAAACACTAATTAAAACATAAAAACAAATCTAACCAGAGGCTAGATCAAATATTCATTCCTAAACAGAAGCAAAAACTAAAAAAACTTAAAAAAATTGGGTTGCCTCCCAACAAGCGCTATCGTTTAACGCCCCTAGCTAGGCATAAAAGCAAGGATAGATCTAGGTATTGCCATCTTTGGTTTTAGGAAGAAAAGAGCAAACTTATTATCTATGGAATTAATCTTTCTATTTTGATAAAGCACGTGGCTATTAATGGTAGAAGAAAGATTAAGCACGTTACGGAAATTTGCATCTAAACTAGCCTTCATCTCTTTGATAGATTCGTTTTGGTAGGAGAGCAAAAGAGATGTAGATTCAACTTTCTCATTCATGGGGTGCCCAAATATGGTCTTCATCTTTTCGTAAGTATCTATGGCATCCCCTTCAAGAAAACCTTCTTCAAAAATAGAATCTAAGACATGCTTAAACGAAGAAGGTAGGGCAACATAAAAGCTCTTAAAGTAAATTTCAATTTGGTATTGGGGCACATAGCTAGCCCGGATACTTAATAGTCTATCCCAAGCATCTTTTAAAGATTCATCGAGTAAATAATGAAAAATTCTGGAATCATCTTCATCAAAATTATTAAGATTCTCATTGATAACTCTGGCAGGTTTTTCCATAGTATCTCTATTTATGAGTTTAGATAAAATAGCAGTATTGTCTAAAGTGCTAAAACTCGGGAGAGAAACCCCAACCCTTTTTGATTCTGACATGGCGAAAGGAAGGCGAGCGGAAAAAGAGAGGGCGAATAAAACGGCAAGGGTGAAGTGGGGGAGAGGAAAACGAGAGGCAAATGGCAAATAATGTAATGCGAAGGATAAGAGTTTGTGATGGGTACTTGGTATGTCTTGACTTGACTTGACTTGGCGCGAATCTCCCCGGCAACGGCGCCAGAAATCCTTCTTGCTACCTCTTGAGCACTGCGTTGGTTTTCCCTTAAAGAGGAAAGGGTGATGCATTAAAGTAGCGTAAGTATTTCCCTCAGTTTTTGAGAACCAAGGTATCAATCCAGTAGGAGATCACGCACGAATCCCTCGCACCTACACAAACAAATAAGAACTTCGCAACCAACACGATAAAGGGGTTGTCAATCCCTCAACGGTCACTTACGAGAGTGAGATCTGATAGATATGAAAAGATAATATTTTTGGTATTTTTATGATAAAGAGAAATAAAGATGCAAAGTAAATAAAAGGCAAAAGAAATAACTAAGTGTTGGAAGATTAATATGATGGAAAATAGACCCGGGGGCCATAGGTTTCACTAGTGGCTTCTCTCAAGAGCATAAGTATTACAGTGGGTGAACAAATTACTGTTGAGCAATTGATAGAATTGAGCATAGTTATGAGAATATCTAGGTATGATCATGTATATAGGCATCACGTCCGTGACAAGTAGACCGACTCCTGCCTGCATCTACTACTATTACTCCACACATCGACCGCTATCCAGCATGCATCTAGAGTATTAATTTCATAAGAACAGAGTAACGCTTTAAGCAAGATGACATGATGTAGAGGGATAAACTCATGAAAAATATAAACCTCATCTTGTTATCCTCGATGGCAACAATACAATACGTGCCTTGCTGCCCTGCTGTCATTGGGAAAGGACACCGCAAGATTGAACCCAAAGCTAAGCACTTCTCCCATTGCAAGAAAGATCAATCTAGTAGGCCAAACCAAACTGATAATTTGAAGAGACTTGCAAAGATAACCAATCATACATAAAAGAATTCAGAGAAGATTCAAATATTGTTCATAGATAAACTTGATCATAAACCCACAATTCATCAGTCTCAACAAACACACCGCAAAAGAAGATTACATCGAATAGATCTCCAGGAGAATCGTGGAGAACTTTGTATTGAGATCCAAAGAGAGAGAAGAAGCCATCTAGCTAATAACTATGGACCCGAAGGTCTGAGGTAAACTACTCACACATCATCGGAGAGGCTATGGTGTTGATGTAGAAGCCCTCCGTGATCAATGCCCCCTCCGGCGGAGCGCCGGAAAAGGCCCCAAGATGGGATCTCACGGGTACAGAAGGTTGCGGCGGTGGAATTAGGTTTTTGGCTCCGTATCTGATAGTTTGGGGGCACGTAGATATATATAGGAGGAAGAAGTACGTCGGTGGAGCAACGTGGGCCCCACGAGGGTGGAGGGCGCGCCTAGGGGGTAGGCACGCCCCCTGCCTCGTGCTCTCCTGGTTGATTTCTTGACATGGACTCCAAGTCCTCTGGATCACGTTTGTTCCAAAGATCACGTTCCTGAAGGTTTCATTCCGTTTGGACTCCATTTGATATTCTTTTTCTGCGAAACACTGAAATAGGAAAAAAACAGCAATTTGGGCTGGGCCTCCGGTTAATAGGTTAGTCCCAAAAATAATATAAAAGTGTATAATAAAGCCCATTAACATCCAAAACAGAATATAATATAGCATGGAACAATAAAAAGTTATAGATACGTTGGAGACGTATCAATCCCCAGTCCAAACCCTTGTTGGTCCATGACACAAGCCATAGCGGGGGTCCGGATCTAAATGCAGGAGCGGCCGCCCACTTGGTGTCGCGGGGCTCAGTGATGTAAAACCACTCATGCTGCCATATCTTGACGATCTCCACGAAGGCCCCTTTGGGCCAGGTAACTTTGGGGAGCTTGCTCACCATGGCACCGCCACAATCCGTGTGCTGCCCGTCGACCACCTTCGGCTTCACATTGAAGGTCTTGAGACACAGGCTGAAGTCTGGGGGATGCGGAGGAATGCCTCACACACGAGGATAAACGTTGAGATGTGGAGGACGGAGTTCAGAGCTAGATCATGAAAATCTAGCCCGTAATAGAACATGAGACCGCGAACAAAGGGGTGGAGAGGAAACCCTAGTCCGCAAAGGAAGTGGCGGATGAATACCACTCTTTCGCCGGGCTCCAGAGTGGGGATGACCTGCTTCGGGGTCGGGAGCCTGTGCGTGATCTCCGCAGTTAAGTACCCCGCCTCCCGGAGCTCCTTGATGTTCTTCTTCGTAACGGAGGAAGCCACCCACTTGCCTTGTGAGCCGGATCCGGACATGGCTGGAGTGTTTAGGTGGCAATGGAAAAGATCGAAACTTGGGCACTGGAGCTCGAGGATGGGAGGGCAGAGGAAGAAGAAGGCGTGGGGTAAAAATATGGGTCCTAATCCTCTTATATAAAGGCAATGAATATCAAGCGCCCCCTCACGAGCCTTAAAACTCGCCTATTCCCAAGGGATCGTGCGAACGGCATGGTTGGAATACCCAAACCCGTATTAATGAGAATTCCGCGATAAAGGGACACGATCTCTGCTTTGACAAGACGTGTCAATGGAGGTTGTGCCTCGAAACTCGAAGCGTGAGGCTAAAAAACGGTTCGAAATAATAATAAGGCCAGACGTAACGTCTCGCCGAAAAAGCTGTCAGTGGACATGACTAATTTTGTTTGAATATTTTGCCCTTGTGGTTCAGGGTTGTAACTGTTATACAGAGCCGGATATAGTTCTCTTATTCAACTACTTTCGAGTATTCGGAGGAGGAACCCGCCTTGCAATGCCGAAGACAATCTGCGCGCCGGACACTTCGTCATTGAAGCCTGGTTCAGGGGCTACTGAGGGAGTCCTGGATTATGGGGTCCTCGAGCATCCGGCCTATGTGACATGGGCCGGACTGATGGGCCGTGAAGATACAAGATAGAAGGCCTTCCCCCGTGTCCGGATGGGACTCTCCTTTGCATGGATGGCAAGCTTGGCGTTCGGATGTGCAATCTCCTTTCTCTGTAAACCGACTATGTACAACCCTAGGCCCCTCCGGTGTCTATATAAACCGGTGGGTTTAGTCCGTAGAGGCTATCACAAATCATACAGGCTAGACATCTAGGGTTTAGCCATTACGATCTCGAGGTAGATCAACTCTTGTGACCCCCATACTCATCAAAGTCAATCAAGCAGGAAGTAGGGTATTACCTCCATTAAGAGGGCCCGAACCTAGGTAAACATCGTGTCCCCTGCCTCCTGTTACCTATGATCCTCAGACGCACCGTTCGGGACCCCCTACCCGAGATCGGCCGGTTTTGACACCGACAAAGACCCCGAGCGGCGCCGTCGACCCACAACGACCATGCCCGCACGGAAAAGGCCTAGCTGATTAGGAGCCTGTCCACCAAACACATCCTCAGCCACGCCAGACTGCCCTTGTGATCGGTCCAAGTCGGCAGGGGCACAACGATGCTCCTTCTGGCTCGTCCAGGAGTCGAGCGGCGTCGGGCTCCGCTTCCCACACCATGCCAGGGACGGCGGCAGAAGCAATGTGATGAGGACATCAATACCATTGTTACACCCATAGCCCCTGCTGCTATACATACTGGACCAATTACTAGAGCTCGCGCACGCCAATTAAATTACCAGGTACTTTTGTTTCTTGGTAATGATTCTAATGTTCATGAGAATATGATGCTGCCTAAATTGGATACATTTGTTTTGCTTACAAATGAAGGGCCTAGCTTTGAGAAGGATGAACATTGGAGCAAGAACAAGCATGGAGATGATGGCATGCGCATGGGGAACAAGAACGGAGTTACAAGTGATGATTTCAGGATGTTGAAGCCACCATAATGCGTGCATGAAGCCTTGGACGAAATATACAAGATGCTACTTCATAACTTTCGTCCAGAGGCTATTCTAGGTGCTGCGTCACCTTATTATTGGGCCAGGCCCATGTAATTTCGAAATACTTGAGTATAGGCTGTTTTTAGAGTCCGTATGTGTGGGGAAACAAGAGATAGGGTTGGTTTCGGACCCCTTCCCCAAGGGCCACGAAATTCCCCCCCTCTTCCTCCATATATACAGCCCTTAGGGCGTCGTTTAGACTTTGGGGTTTTGTTTAGATTAAAAGTTCGCCATAGCTGCAACTTCGCGTACTTCGTTTGTGTTCAACGACCAGACAAAGGCGTCACAGAACCCCACCTTGATCAATAAAGCTTTCATCTTATATTCGCAATATCCAGATTGCAATATCAGTTTCTTGCTTGTTCTTCGTTTGCTCGCAGGAAACAGGCCCTCGTGGTCAGGTTGATCGTGCTCCGGCGTGGTCAATAACCTCTCGGAGTTGGTTTAGCGATTGCTAAGGCGCGACGTCATCGCACGTTCGTAGTCGGATCGTCAAAGTCGACTTCCACCAAAGCGATATCCATCATCTCATCGAAAGACGGGACACCTTTGCCTCTATCAAGTGGTATCAAATTTCCAGGTTGCTCGGTGAGATTTTACAGTTTTTCGTAGTTTAGATCGAGTTTGTTCTTCATACCTATAGTCCACGAAAAAGCCAAAAAAAATTAGGGTTAGTTCATCCTATCCGAACCAATCTGAGCCTTTGCATAATCTGTTCTGTGTTTGCTTTGTTGAATTTGCGGTTGCATCATCGTGTCAAGTTGCTGGTCTTAGCGTCTAGTCCTTTAGAGTTTCGAGTTCTGTTCACAGGTTGTCATGTCGTCGCTGCCATATATCACCACCGCATCATCATCATCGTTGCTGCCATATACCACCACCGCACCAACTTCATCGCCGCTGCCATATACCACCACCACATATTCACCGCCAATCCGAGTCCATATACGCCACCACATATCCGCCGCCATCACGCCAATCCGAGTACACCTGCAACATATATCCGCCACCAGTCCGAGTTCCACCAGATTCACCTCCGCCACCAGTCCGAGTTCCACCAGATTCATCTCCGCCACCAGTCCTACTCCAAGTCCAGTATTTTGTTACTCTGTTTTGGATTTCCAGATCACACCATACTCCGAGTCGTGACAGAGAAGGACTCCCAAACTTTTGTGTTACCCGCAGTAGAAAAATAGTTCCTGTTTCAAAAAAAACTAAGTCTGGAAAATTCTGGCTAGGCAGTTTTTAGACCATTTGTACACTTTTTTGAAAAAAATTTGTTGCGGAGCAAAAAAAAAGAGGAAAAAAAGTGAAAAAAAAAGTTTCAGAGTGTGCTCCTCAATTGTTTACGTGCAGCGCCGTGATTTTGTTAGTGTTCTAGGCTCGCGTCTCTAGCACGGTCTAGGCTAGGACCAGCACAGTACCGTCGTTGAGCGTTTATTCTACTTTGCATATCTGAATTGATTATTGCTGACCCTTTTTGCTACCATATTATAAGCCTTCCCAGCTCCACATACATCTACGTCGTGCGTTTGACTCTCCCTGGTAATCGCTCTATCCAAGCTTTGAGAGTTTTGACTACAACGGTTGCCGATCACCACCTGCTGCTGGGTAAGAACTGGTAAGAATTTGAGATTCGCTTGAAGGATTTGTGACACACCACCATAACCACCACTTCCTAGTAGTCTGTAGGATCATATTCTTTTGTGTTTCTATTGCTGCTAACCATGGCAGGATCACAAGCCGATGAGACTGATTGGGAGAACATGA
This sequence comes from Triticum aestivum, assembly GCF_018294505.1. NCBI lineage: Eukaryota > Viridiplantae > Streptophyta > Magnoliopsida > Poales > Poaceae > Triticum > Triticum aestivum. The sequence goes on along the minus strand of NC_057802.1, from coordinate 242,125,270 downwards.
CGAACAAGGGGTTGCATAATAAATTTCAGCAAATGATGAGTGGCCAGGTGGGAGATGTGCTAAACAGATTTGAAGAGGCTATGGAGAAGATAGATGCCGTGGAGAAGTCGTTTGAGACAAAGCTGGATAACAGGTTTAATGAATTGCTCAAGCGTCTTCCCCAACCACCACCGGCTGCACCTGTCGCACCTCTACAACAACAACAACCACATCTCCAACGCCGCCTTCCAAATCAAGTGGGACGAGCACAGCGCGTTCCAATTAAGACTGGTCAAAATTCGGGTGCCGCTGCACCTACTGTTGATGCTTCTTTGGCTCCTACTACTGCGGCGGCTGAGGAGGATGACGATTATGCGGGCGATTATGAGGATGAGGTTGATCAAAATCAGAACTACGTGCAGCCACCAGCACCACCTCCAGCAGGTCGACCTCAGGTATATATTCGCAACGGTAGGCATGCACCACCACCTCAGGTACGAGATCATGACCATGTTCCTAAACTGAAATTGAATATTCCATCGTTTGAGGGTAGATACATTCCTGATGTATATCTTACTTGGGAGTTAGAAACTGAACAACGTTTTACATGTTTACAATATCCCAAGGAGAGACGAGTTGCTGCTGCTGTTTGTGCTTTCACTAGTTTTGCATGTGTATGGTGGTCTGAACATTGTAGATTATACCCTATTCCAGCTACTTGGACTGCTTTGAAAACTGCTATGCGTACTCGTTGGGTTCCACCATATTATCAACGTGAATTGCTTCAAAAACTGCAGCGGTTACGACAAGGGAAAAATTCTGTAGAAGAATATTATCAGGAATTACAAACTGGCATGATTAGATGTGGTATTGTTGAGGAGAATGAAGCTATGCTTGCACGTTTTATGGTTTAAATAGAGAGATTCAGACCATTCTAGAGTATAATGAGTATACTAATATCACTCGTTTATTCCATCTTGCTTGTAAAGCTGAACGTGAAGTGCAGGATCGACAAGCATTGGCGCGAACTAACTTTTCTGCAGGTCGACCTTCATCATGGACACCGCGTGCATCTTCTACTTCCACTGCACCAGCACCTCCATCAGGTTCCACCTCCAGCCGTGATACAAGAAAGCAGGCACAACCACCACTATCTGCCAAGAGCGCACCTGCCGGGCCTGCACAGAGCTCTTCATCTTCCATGGCATCAACAGGGCACACAAGTGATATTATTTGTCGTCGTTGTAAGGGAAGAGGACATTATGCGCGAGAATGCAAATCTCAGCGTGTAATGATTGCTACTGAGGATGGTGGGTATGAGTCCGCTAGTGACTATGATGAGGAGACTTTGGCTCTTATTACACGTGAAGAACATGGTGGAGATGATTCTAAAAATGAGACGCAATACATGGCTCCTGAAGACGCTGACAGGTATGAATGTTTAGTTGCTCAACGTGTTTTGAGTGTGCAGGTCACACAAGCAGAGCAAAATCAGAGGCATAATTTGTTCCATACAAAGGGAGTTGTGAAGGAACGTTCTGTTCGCGTCATCATAGATGGAGGGAGCTGTAACAACTTGGCTAGCATGGAGATGGTGGAGAAACTATCTCTCACCACAAGACCACATCCACATCCTTACTACATCCAATGGTTCAACAACAACGGCAAGGTTAAGGTAACACGTACTGGTCGTGTGCATTTTAGTATCTCTACATATGCTGATTCTGTTGATTGTGATGTGGTACCCATGCAAGCATGTTCCTTATTACTTGGTAGACCATGGCAATTTGATAAAAATTCTGTACACCATGGTAGAAACAATCAGTATACTCTTGTTCACAAGGATAAAAATATTACTTTGCTTCCTATGACTCCTGATTCCATTTTGAAAGATGACATTAATAGAGCTAATAAAGCAAAACAGGAGAAAAATAAGAGTGAAAATCATATTGTGGCAAAAGAATTTGAGCAACAAATGAAACCTAATAATAAACCATCTAGTGTTGTTTCTGAAATTAAATTGAAAAGTGCATGTTTACTTGCCACAAAATCTGATATTGATGAGCTAGATTTCAACAAATCTGTTTCCTATGCTTTTGTGTGCAAAGAGGCATTTTTTCATTCGAGGACGTGCCTTCCTCTTTGCCCCCTGCTGTCACTAACATTTTGCAGGAGTTCGCTGACGTCTTTCCACAAGACGTGCCACCGGGATTACCACCTATTCGAGGGATTGAGCATCAAATTGACTTAATTCCCGGTGCATCGCTACCCAACCGTGCACCATACCGTACCAATCCAGAGGAGACGAAGGAGATTATGCGTCAAGTACAGGAGCTGCTCGACAAAGGTTATATACGCGAATCTCTTAGTCCTTGTGCTGTTCCTATTATACTTGTGCCTAAAAAGGAGGGTACATCGCGTTTGTGTGTTGATTGTAGAAGCATTAATAACATTACTATTCGTTATCGTCATCCTATTCCTAGGCTAGATGATATGCTTGATGAATTGAGTGGCTCTACAATATTTTCCAAAGTTGATTTGCGTAGTGGATACCATCAAATTCGTATGAAACTGGGAGATGAATGGAAAACCGCATTTAAAACTAAGTTTGGTTTATATGAGTGGTTAGTCATGCCTTTTGGGTTAACTAATGCACCTAGTACTTTCATGAGACTAATGAACGAAGTTTTACGTGCTTTTATTGGACGATTTGTGGTAGTCTATTTTGATGATATACTGATTTATAGCAAATCTTTGGAAGAACATTTGGAAAATTTACGTGCTGCTTTTATTGCTCTACATGATGCACGTTTGTTTGGTAACCTTGGGAAGTGCACCTTTTGCACCGACCGAGTATCTTTTCTTGGCTATGTTGTTACTCCAAGATTGAAGCTATTGAGAGTTGGCCGCAGCCCAAAACGGTCACACAAGTGAGGAGTTTCCTTGGCCTCGCTGGCTTCTATAGGCGTTTTGTGAGAGATTTCAGCACCATTGTTGCACCTCTCAACGAGCTTACAAAGAAGGATGTGCCTTTTGTTTGGGGTACCGCACAGGAAGAAGCCTTCACGGTATTGAAAGATAAGTTGACACATGCTCCTTTACTCCAACTTCCTGATTTATAAGACTTTTGAGCTTGAATGTGATGCTAGTGGAATTGGATTAGGAGGTGTGTTATTACAAGATGGTAAACCTGTTGCATACTTTTCTGAAAAATTGAGTGGGCCTAGTCTGAATTATTCTACTTATGATAAAGAACTATATGCTCTTGTTCGGACTTTAGAAACATGGCAACATTACTTATGGCCCAAAGAATTTGTTATACATTCTGATCATGAATCTTTGAAACATATTAAAAGTCAAGCTAAACTGAATCGTAGACATGCTAAATGGGTTGAATTCATTGAAACTTTCCCTTATGTCATTAAATAAAAGAAGGGTAAAGAAAATGTTATTGCGGATGCATTGTCTCGTCGCTATACTATGCTGTCACAACTTGACTTCAAAATATTTGGTTTGGAGACCATCAAAGATCAATATGTGCATGATGCTGATTTTAAAGATGTTTTGCAGAATTGTAAAGAAGGAAGAACCTGGAACAAGTTTGTCGTTAATGATGGATTTGTGTTCCGTGCTAACAAGCTATGCATTCCAGCTAGCTCTCTTCGTCTTTTGTTGTTGCAGGAGGCGCATGGAGGAGGATTAATGGGACACTTTGGTGTGAAGAAGACGGAGGACGTACTTGCTACACATTTCTTTTGGCCAAAGATGAGACGGGATGTTGAGCGTTTTGTTGCTCGCTGCACTACATGTCAAAAAGCTAAGTCACGACTCAATCCTCATGGTTTATATATGCCTTTGCCTGTACCTAGTGTTCCTTGGGAGGATATATCTATGGACTTTGTTTTAGGTTTACCTCGTATTTGTTGTCGTGGATAGATTCTCAAAAATGGCACACTTTATACCATGTCATAAAAGCGATGATGCTGTTAATGTTACTGATTTGTTCTTCCATGAAATTATTCGTTTGCATGGTGTGCCAAATACTATTGTTTCAGATCGTGATACTAAATTTCTTAGCCACTTTTGGAGATGTTTATGGGCTAAGTTGGGGACTAAACTGCTTTTTAGTACTACTTGTCACCCCCAAACTGATGGACAAACTGAAGTAGTCAATAGAACATTGTCTACTATGCTTAGGGCTGTTTTGAAGAATAATAAGAAAATGTGGGAAGAATGCTTGCCTCATATTGAGTTTGCTTATAATCGTTCATTGCATTCTACTACTAACATGTGCCCTTTTGAAATTGTGTATGGTTTCCTACCTCGTGCACCTATTGATTTGTTGCCTCTTCCATCTTCGGAGAAGGTTAATTTTGATGCTAAACAACGTGCTGAATTGATCTTAAAAATGCATGAGTTAACTAAGGAAAACATTGAGCGTATGAATGCTAAATATAAACTTGCTGGAGATAAGGGTAGAAAACATGTTGTGTTTGCACCTGGAGATCTTGTTTGGTTACATTTGCGTAAGGATAGATTTCCTGATTTGCGCAAATCAAAGCTAATGCCACATGCTGATGGTCCTTTTAAGGTGTTAGAGAAAATAAATGATAATGCATATAAACTTGAGCTGCCTGCAGATTTTGGGGTTAGTCCCACTTTTAACATTGCAGATTTGATGCCTTATTTGGGTGAGGGAGATGAGCTTCCGTCGAGGACGACTTCATTTCAAGAAGGGGAGGATGATGAGGACATCAATACCATTGTTACACCCACAGCCCCTGCTGTTATACATACTGGACCAATTACTAGAGCTCGCGCACGCCAATTAAATTACCAGGTACTTTCGTTTCTTGGTAATGATTCTAATGTTCATGGGAATATGATGCTGCCTAAATTGGATACATTTGTTTTGCTTACAAATGAAGGGCCTAGCTTTGAGAAGGATGAACATTGGAGCAAGAACAAGCATGGAGATGATGGCATGCGCATGGGGAACAAGAACGGAGTTACAAGTGATGATTTCAGGATGTTGAAGCCACCATAATGCGTGCATGAAGCCTTGGACGAAATATACAAGATGCTACTTCATAACTTTCTTCCAGAGGCTATTCTAGGTGCTGCGTCACCTTATTATTGGGCCAGGCCCATGTAATTTCGAAATATTTGAGTATAGGCTGTTTTTAGAGTCCGTATGTATCAGGAAACAAGAGATAGGGTTGGTTTCAGACCCCTTCCCCAAAGGCCACGAAATTCCCCCCTCTTCATATATACAGCCCTTAGGGCACCGATTAGACTTTGGGTTTTGTTTAGATTAAAAGTTCGCCATAGCTGCAACTTCGCGTACTTCGTTTGTGTTCAACGACCAGACAAAGGCGTCACAGAACCCCACCTTGATCAATAAAGCTTTCATCTTATATTCGCAATATCCAGATTGCAATCTCAGTTTCTTGCTTGTTCTTCGTTTGCTCGCAGGAAAACAGACACTCGTGGTCAGGTTGATCGTGCTCCGGCGTGGTCAATAACCTCTCGGAGTTGGTTTACCGATTGCTAAGGCGCGACGTCGTCGCACGTTCGTAGTCGGATCGTCAAAGTCGACTTCCACCAAAGCGATATCCATCATCTCATCGAAAGACGGGACACCTTTGCCTCTATCACAATGGCAAGGGCTCAGCTGCTGCTGAACTCTCCTCCAGCAGCGGACAAGATGGATGACTGGAGAGCCACCATCCAAAGCTTCATCGAGTTTGCTAAGAGCAACAAGTCGCAGCAGGCGGAGCCCTCAAGATCCCCGCAGGCGACACTAGCGGCCCATACCGGTGGCCACGTCGAGAGGACTACACCCACGATGCAATCTCCTCCACGACGAACCTCCCAGGGACAACCACGGTAGGCCCAGCAGACCCAGCGTGTTGACAAGCCCGGTGAGATGTCAATGGCTTCCTCTGACCCGCGGACCAGGCAAGATCAGCGTCGTGTGTTGAAGGACAAGTAGAAGGAGGACGCCCGTGTCACCATCGAGTGGCGCCGCGAGGCACGCCGTCTGTCAGACAGGCATAATGGCCCAGACGTCGATGAACCCGCACCCAGTGCTGGTGGGTACTTGCCTTACGAGGTAGGGTGCCCCGCCTTCACTCACGAGCTGCGGCAAGTCCGCTAGCCATCATCCCGCACCTTCAAGCCTGACTTGCCAGATAAATATGACGGAAAGCTGAACCCGGCGGAGTTCCTAGGCATCTATACGATCACCGTTCAAGCTGCTGGGGGAAGAGATGAGAGAGTGCTCGCCAATTACTTTCCGTTGGTGCTCAAGCCCAATGTAAGATCTTGGTTGATGCACCTGCATGTAGATTCCATTTCTTCGTGGGCTGACCTCTGCAACGAGCTCATTGGCGCCTTTATAGGAGGCCATCAAGAGCCCGGGCAGCCGAGCGACCTGCAGGCCCTCTTTCAGAAGGAAGGGGAGAGCTTGCGGGAGTACACCACAATATCCCGATGATACATCCGGCAACAGTGATCGCCGCATTCCACACGAATGTGCGCAATCAGAGAATGCGTGCTAAGATGAATGTTCGGTTACCAAAGACCGTCAACGAACTCTATACATTGGCGGATAAATGTGCTCGTGCCGAGGAAGGGTGGAGACTCCCCGGGAGGAGGTTGGTGTTGAAGTCGATTCAGAGGATGACGATGATGCCACCGTCCCAAGGAAGAAAAACCGAAGGCGCAACAAGAAGCGCAAATGGAAGGCAGTGATGGCCATTGAGGGATATAGTTATCCTAGTATCGGCAACAAAGCAAGGACCGAGACGCCCGGCAAGGAAGCTACTACATGCGCTGATTGCCAGGCGGTCGCGGCAGCTGAGAAAGCTGGCAAGTCCGACAGGCCATACTGCAAGATCCATTGTACTGAGGGCCACGATCTCCAAGAATGCAGACAAGTTGAACAACTTGTTGAAAAACAGAAAGCTGAATACAAGAAGCGTGATAAGGAGAGAGGTCGGGATGGCGCTGGCGGGAAAGGCTGCAGAAGGAGAAGCCTGCCAGGGGCCGTGAGAAAAAGGAAGGTGAAGATGATAGTGAAGAAGATGACGATGGTGAGTCCAATGAACAAGAATTTCAGAAGGCTACCGAGGCAAAGTGCATTGACGGGGGTGCATCTTTGCACTCCTCCCACCGCCAGCTTAAACAGTGGGCACATGAGGTTAATGCGGCAGAGCCAGCAATAAGCGCTCGGGAACCACTCAAATGGTCTCGCACGCCCATCATCTTCGATGCTGAGGACCATCCGGATTACACCACTGCGGACAGATGCTTGCCATTGTTGGTTTCGCCAACAATCCACAACCTCAAGGTCATGAAGATGCTGGTTGACGGCGGGGCAAGATTCAACTTGATTTCCCCCGATGTTATTAAGAAGCTCCAAATTCCTGATGAGGACCTCAAGAGGACTGGCACATTCCAAGTGATGAGGACATCCCTAGTATTTTGCCATCCTTTTCCATTGATGATGTTGCTGCACATGACAAGTGCAATGAAATTAGAATTGGACCAATTACAAGAGCACATGCAAAACTACTAGAACAACAGGTGAATTCACTCTTAGTTGAATCTGACATTTGTGTTAATGAGAATTTTATACTGCCTAAGTCTTTACATGTTTGTATGATCATATTTGAAGAGAAGACAAGCTTGGCATACAAAGATGAAGAATTGCAGCAAGAAGAAGACCTACCGTTGTCTAGTATCAGCAAGTGCACGAGGGAGGAGAGAGAGGCAGGTGGACAACATAAAAGGTAGGAAAATCAGAACCAGACTCGGATTGACTGCCAGGAGGCCCAAAATTGATATACGTGCAGAATCCGTGTCTGTGCTCCAAATAAGGCGTGTAAATACATTTTGGAAAGCTTGAGTCGTGTGCTTTCCAAACTGTATACCCGCAGCCCGTGATTTGTGGTGATCGAGTCGCTGATAGAGGCAAAGGTTTCCCGTCTTTCAATGAGAAGGTGATTATCGTTTTCTGTGGGAGTGGACTTTGACGACCCGACTACGAACGTGCGAGATGTCGCGCTTTAGCAATCGCTAAACCAACTACCGAGGGTTATTGACCACACCAAAGCACGATCAACATGACCACGAGGGTCTATTTCGTGCGAGCAAATGAAGATCCAGCAAGAAACTGATATTGCAATCTGGATATTGCGAATATAAGAGGAAAGCTTTATTGATTCAAGTGGGGTTCTATGAAGTATTGGTCTGGTCGTTGAACACAAATGAAGTTCGTGAAGTTGTAGCTATGGTGAACTTTAATCTAAACAAAACCCAAAGACTAAACGACGCCCTAAGGGCTATATATATGGAGGAAGAGAGGGAAATTTCGTGACCCCTTGGAGAAGGGTCCGAAACCAACCCTAACTCTTGTTTCCCCACACATACGGACTCCAAAAACAGCCTATACTCAAGAATTTCAAAATTACATGGGCCTGGCCCAAAAATAAGGTGGCACATCACCTATTATAAGCTATGGACGAAATTTATGAAAGGGCGTCTTGTATATTTCATCCATGTCCTTGTATGTCATCAAGGAGGCTTCAAAGTACTGAAATCTGCAATAGAAACATTGTTCTGGTTCCCCTTGCGCGTGCCTTCATCAACATATTTGTTTCTGCTCAAGTGTTCATCCCTCTTGTCCATGCTAGGCCCTTCATTAGTAATCAACACAAATGTATCCAATTTAGAAAACATCATATTCTCATGAAATTAGAATTGTTACCTAGAAACGAAAGTACCTCGTAATATTGGCGTGCGCGAGCTCTAGTGATTGGTCCAGTATGTATAGCAGCGGGGGATGTGAGTGTAACAATGGTATTGATGTCCTCATCATCCTCCCCTTCTTGAAATGAAGTCATCCTCGATGGAAGCTCATCTTCCTCACCCAAATAAGGCTTCAAATCTGCAATGTTAAAAGTGGGACTAACACCAAAATCTGCAGGCAGCTTAAGTTTAGATGCATTATCATTTATCTTCTCTAACACCTTAAAAGGACCATTAGCACTTGGCATTAGCTTTGATTTGCGCAAATCAGGAAATCTATCATTACGCAAATAAAACCAAACAAGATCTCCAGGTGCAAACACAACGTGTTTTCTACCCTTAACTCCAGCAAGTTTATATTTAGCATTCATATGCTCAATGTTCTCCTTAGTTAACTCATGCATTTTTAAGATCAATTCATCACGTTGTTTAGCATCAAAATTAACCTTCTTCAAAGATGGAAGAGGCAACAAATCAATTGGTGCACGAGGTAGGAAACCATACACAACTTCAAAAGGGCACATCTTAGTAGTATAATCCAGCGAATGATTCTAAGCAAATTCAATATGAGGCAAGCATTCTTCCCACATTTTCCTGTTATTCTTCAAAACAGCCCTAAGCATAGTAGACAATGTTCTTGACTACTTCAGTTTTTCGATCAGTTTGGGGGTGACATGTAGTACTAAAAAGCATTTTAATCCCCAACTTAGCCCATAAACATCTCTGAAAGTGGCTAAGAAATTTTGTATCACGATCTAAAACAATTGTATTCGGCACACCATGCAAGCAAATAATTTCACGGAAGAACAAATCAGCAACATTAGCAGCAGCATCGCTTTTATGACATGGTATAAAGTTTGCCATTTTTGAGAATCTATCCACGACAACAAATATGCTATCCCTCCCCTTCTTTGTTCGAGGTAATCCTAAAGCAAAATCCATAGATATATCCTCCCATGGAACACTAGGTACAGCCAAAGGCATATTAAACCATGAGGATTGAGTCGTGACTTAGCTTTTTGACATGTAGTGCAGCGAGCAACAAAACGCTCAACATCTCGTCTCGTCTTTGGCCAAAAGAAATGTGTAGCAAGTACGTCCTCCGTCTTCTTAACGCCAAATTTTCCCATTAATCCTCCTCCATGCGCCTCCTGCAACAACAAAATACGAATGGAGATAGCTAGAATGCATAGCTTATTAGCACGAAACACAAATCCATCATCAAGGATGAACTTGTTCCATGTTCTTCCTTCTTTACAATTTTGCATTACATCTTTAAAATCAGCATCATGCACATATTGATCTTTGATGGTCTCCAAACCAAATATTTTAAAGTGAAGTTGTGAAAGCATAGTATAACGACAAAACAATGCATCAGCAATAACATTTTCTTTACCCTTTTTGTGTTTAATGACATAAGGGAAAGTCTCAATGAATTCAACCCATTTGGCATGTCTAGGGTTCAGCTTTGCTTGACTTTTAATGTTTTTCAAAGATTCATGATCAGAATGTATAACAAATTATTTGGGCCATAAATAATGTTGCCATGTTTCTAAGGTCCGAACAAGAGCATATAATTTTTTGTCATAAGTAGAATAGTTTAGATTAGGCCCACTCAATTTTTTTAGAAAAGTATGCAACAGGTTTGCCATCTTGTAATAACACACCTCCTAATCCAATTCCACTAGCAAAACATTGAAGCTCAAAAGTCTTCTTAAAATCAGGAAGTTGGAGTAAAGGAGCATGTGTCAACTTATCTTTCACTATCGTGAAGGCTTCTTCCTGTGCGGTACCCCAAACAAAAGGCACATACTTCTTTGTAAGCTCATTGAGAGGTCCAACAATGGTGCTGAAATCTCTCACAAAACACTTATAGAAACTAGCGAGTCCAATAAAACTCCTCACTTGTGTGACCGTTTTGGGCTGCGGCCAACTCTCAATAGCTTCAGTCTTGGCTTTATCAACTTCAATTCCCTGTGGAGTAACAACATAGCCAAGAAAATATACTCGGTCGATGCAAAAGGTGCACTTCCCAAGGTTACCAAAAAACGTGCATCACGTAGAGCAGTAAAAACAGCACGTAAATGTTCCAAATGTTCTTCCAAAGATCTGCTATAAATCAGTATATCATCAAAATAGGCTACCACAAATCATCCAATGAAAGCACGTAAAACTTCGTTCATTAATCTCATGAAAATACTAGGTGCATTAGTTAACCCAAAAGGCATGACTAACCACTCATATAATCCAAACTTAGTTTTAAATGTTGTTGTCCATTCATCTCCCAATATCATACGAATTTGATGGTATCCACTACGCAAATCAACTTTGGAGAATATTGTAGAGCCACTCAATTCATCTAGCATATCATCTAGCCTTGGAATAGGATGACAATAACGAATAGTAATATTATTAATGCCTCTACAATCAACACACATACGCGATGTACCATCCCTTTTCGGCAATATAAGAATAGGAACAACACAGGGACTAAGGGATTCGTGTATATAACTTTGTCGAGCAGCTCCTGTACTTGACACGTAATCTCCTTCGTCTCCTCTGGATTGGTACGGTATGGTGCACGGTTGGGTAGTGATGCACCGGGAATTAAGTCAATTTGTGCCGGCTATCTATCGGTTAAGGGGACCTCTTCAGAAAGACTATGTCTTGATCATCCGATCCTCAAACATCAGGCAGTGCGAGGAATTCAACGGAGGAGATCGAGTCTTGTGGGGTAAAGTGCGCAAACCTGTGCAGAGTGTATAAACTAATCATGGTTAGTCGTGCCCCCCGTTATGGACAACTTGAGTATCTAGAAGTGAATTATTGGTTGATCTCATCACTTTATTTAATTAATGTATTGGGTTGTTAATAACTTGGGAATTTTGGGACTGAGTTGGAGGAACCTTCTCAATAATGGCATAAACTTGGTAGAAGAATAAGACATTAATTCCTTTGTTGTAGGGAAAATTAGCTTTATGCAAAATTAAACTTAGAGCCTCCACCAGCCAAATATGCATATAGAGATAGACATTTTCACTTTTATTCTATGATGTGAAATTGCCAGTACATTCAATGTACTGACCTACACGGTTGCAATGTCTCATGTTGCCGGAATCATATGACGAGTAAGTGATACGTTAGGGTTACGATGTCTACACTCAACTTTGCCGTTGGTGTTATTGGGACTCCACAACTTTGTTGTTACTTCCACTATATGGATTGAGGTAATAGTATTTACGTTACTTTATACATGTCATTGAACTCTGCTATAAATCCTCGAGTACTATGTGTGTCCGCATACCGATCCAGGGATGACACTTAAGCATAGAGACTTCGATCCATTCGGGCTGGGTCGCTACATCAAGAGAGAGTGAACATGGAAGCATCCCAGATGGCAGATTTTGTGAGGAAGATACACGAGAAGACTAAAGAAGGGTAAGTACATGGCTGATCATATTAATAAGAGAAAGGAGGTGCTGTTTTAGCCGAGCGACATGGTGTGGGTACACTCCGCAAAGATAGATTTCCTGAACGGTGCAAGTCCAAGTTAAAGTCAAGAGGTGATGGACCATATAAAGTGCTTGCTAAGATTAATGATAATGGATACAAAATTGATCTTCCTACTGGAGAGTTAGGTGTGAGTAATACATTCAACGTTGCTTATTTGTCGCCATATAATGGAGATGACCTTGGCGCGTCAGGGTCGACGCTTTATCAAGGGGGGAGGATGATGAACATCCCTAGTCTTTTACCATCCTTTTCCATTGATGATGTTGCTGCACATGACAAGTCCAATGAAAATAGAATTGGACCAATTACAAGAGCACATGCAAAACTACTAGAACAACAGGTGAATTCACTCTTAGTTGAATCTGACATTTGTGTTAATGAGAATTTTATACTTCCTAAGTCTTTACATGTTTGTATGATCAGATTTGAAGAGAAGACAAGCTTGGCACGTGAAGATGAAGAATTGCAGCAAGAAGATGACCTACTGTTGTCTAGTATCAGCAAGTGCACGAGGGAGGAGAGGGAAGCGGGTGCACAACATAAAAAGAAGGAAAATCAGAACCAGGCTTGGATTAACTGCCTGGAGGCCCAAAATTGATATGCATGCATAATCCATGACTGTGCTCCAAATAAGGTGTGTAAATACAATTTGGAAAGCTCAAGTCGTGTGCTTCCCGAACTAGATACCCGCATCCTGTGATTTGCGGTGACGAGTCGCAGTAATCAAAACAATATGGCGGTTGTTTCTGCCAGTTTTCCAGATATAGTCGTTTAAGTTAGGAAAGTTAGAGATATGGTTGTTTTTTACTCCAACACTAGGTTGGACGTCCAGTGGTCTTTATATACACTTGTAAGTCATGGCTTTTAGGGTTAGACCACACTTTGATTAAACTCGTAACAGACTGAATTGCTTTAAGCATTCCTCTGTATTCATATTCCTCTTTGCATCGATCAGGAATATTTATCATCTATTATGAAAATACTTGTAACATGCCTAGTCATCACATGCGACGCTTGTTTGCATCTCATAGAATAAATGCTTTATTGTTGTTGACGCTATGATCCATAAGTTAAATTCTTATGTTACACATCCATGCAAATGTTGTTATCATGCTCACATGCATTGGCATCTCGTCTTGTTATTATATTTTGCTATGGCTCAGCTCATCCTCATTCAATTTAAACCGGATATTAATCGAACTTGCACAAATCTGTCGGCTGAGTCACGGTGCCTCCGAATTGAGCTCACCAGTGCAACCACACTTGCCTGGATGGGGAGGCCCTAATTTGGTCTATTGTCACGCCTCTCGCCGGTGCCTCCAACAAGGGAAGGTTATGTGCGCGCGCTACCCTGGCCCGGCGGGCGGCCATAACCTTGTGTGCCCAAGTTGTGTTGTACCCGATTGTCCCTGTTTGGGACCATCTGTTTTTGTTTTGCCACGACTGTGGCCGGCCACGAAGGTGGCAGATGTCAGCAGTTGGCATCCGGGGCCACCCATGACATAGCCAAGGGGGAGTTTTTCGGAGTGGTCGGGAGAGTGACATGCAATAGATTGATTTTGTTGGAATGTCGTTGGTCCACCCGAATGGGAGCATGAGGCCATGAATTCCGTGGTGTGGGTATAGTGTACTAACCTCTGCAGAGTGTATAATCTATCGATAGCTGCGCCCTCGGTCATGGGCACAGTTCATAGTAGGTCACACTATGGGTCAGCGGTAATAGTAACCTGACTAATAAACAACCCGGGTACATGAGGGAAGAAGTTGGTTGATCTTTATGTGGTCACGAGGTGATTACGATGGTGTTATTGATGATGGTTGATTATGAGGTGATCTCGTGATGATCGCGATGGTATTGTTGATATTGGTGATCTTGCGATGATCACGTTGGTAAGTAATATTGGTACCAACGGTTGTTACGAGGTAACCTCCGAGAAGCGTAAGTTGGTTTCTGAGACCTTAAACATCAAACCCTCGCTCATGCTAGTGTTGTTATCATCGTGTTCATATCATGAGTAAGATGTTCATGCCATGCTCATCTCGTATTATTCTAGTTGTATCATGCTCATCATTGATTAACCTGTAAATGTCGTGTTGTTGTTTGTCTTGATTGCTTTGGTTGTTGTGAGCTTGCGAGTACATTCAAAGTACTCACCTGGCATGTCATGCGAGATTGCAGGTGATGCCGTGATTGATTGCTCGTCGAGGATCCCGAGTTTGCGTGCTAGGATGCGTTCCATCCAGAGTCCCTGCGGAGTGGAGTACATCACCGTCGTCATTATTCCGCTGCTAGAAGTTACTTCGCTACTGCGAGTTGTTCCGCTGCTGGCATAGAACTACTTGAGCAGGCATAGTGTCGCCATGCTGACGATCCTTTGTATCATCAGAACCCTTGTATCTATATCATTTGTAATAAAGAGCTGATTTGTTTTATGCCAAGCAGTACCTTATTCCAGAAGACTTGATCTCTAGGCTAGAATACAGGGTGTTCTGGTCTCTTTGAGCCGGGGTGCCACAGACTTTGGTATCAGAGCAGGTCTAGCTGTAGGACACCCTACTTCGCGCGAGCATTAGAAACCGGTAGTATAGAGGCTAGTCGGTTTTCTACATTTGCTTGTTGCATTTGTTTGGTGCATATCATGCATATAGACTTATTATCTTATTGCTAACGGTTGATCTTGTGAATGTAGATGGCATCGGTTTCGATCCACTACTTGCACCTTCTAGATTTGCATACCTGCTTCTCGGTGTTTGGCGTCATCTCTATCGTAGCGGAGTGATGCCATGGTACCAAGTGTTCCAGACACCATTTGCAGGATTGATGCTCAGGTATCACGCCAGTCTATTTTCTTCAGCCACACCTATCGTTTCAGTGGTAGACATGTTTCTATCCCGGATCTTGCCATCCAACTTGCCGCTTTGGCAACCCTTACTAGTCTTTGTTTCTAGGAAAGGGAAATGCTAGCAGATCGTGCTTTTCACCCATTCCTTGGACGAGTATGGTTTCCCTCCGTCCGCTTGATGATGATGTGGCTGCGACATTCGTGTCCCGCTACATGATCACCGAGTCCATCCTCACCCCTAAGCCCGTCCATACGCAACCAGTGTTAAGTCAGCACTTTGTGTAGCTCTGTTTACACCAACCTCTCCACACATTGATTCACTTTCATGCACACCGCCACAACATGATAGATTGTAGTACTGGAGTTCTTGCGAGATTTGTGTACTTAAGTAGGCATGCATATTGATGTGAATAGCTGTAACATGTGGTGTTTCTTGTGTGTAATCTTGATGTCTTGTG
Organism: Triticum aestivum; assembly: GCF_018294505.1. Lineage (NCBI taxonomy): Eukaryota > Viridiplantae > Streptophyta > Magnoliopsida > Poales > Poaceae > Triticum > Triticum aestivum. The sequence goes on along the minus strand of NC_057802.1, from coordinate 242,109,663 downwards.
TGCTTTTGTTTGAGTTATTTCTTTTGCTTATTTCTTTGGGCCCTCAGTGTCACCTTATTTCCCCTTATGAAAGTTTCTCATCAACCAACACCGAACTCGAAGAATCAGTAAGGATTTCAAATATTTGGAAGCTCAAATAAACATTATGGAATTCTCAGCCAACTGCATTGTATTGGGAATATCTGGTTTGAATGCAAATGACATCCTAGATGGATTATCAACATCAAGTTTACATTAGTGGTGCAATTTTCATAGCAGCAATGATTAAACCAGCTGGAAGGCAAATTGTGTGCATGACCAACGGTATATTTTCAGTCAAAGGTATGGATCATATATGAAGTTTGGTTCCGTTTGAGTAAAATATGAAACAGGTTATACCCAGAAGCAAGCCAGAACGGGCCATGTATCCAATACTCAGCAAAAAGGATAGTCCGGAAAATTCTTTTCATACAAGTACTCAATAACAGGAATATTAAGGTGGTATATGTATGGCATTCAGTCCACGTATCATAGTGAGAAGCTTCTCGCATAAGAAGGTCAAGTCTTCCTCCTCAAGCTATCAGAGAAGCTCACAATGCAAGATTCCTCAGTCTTCCTCAGTATGATATGTGGATGACTTCCTGTGCAAGATACTCAATCTTCTTTAGAAAGCTTCCAGCATAGGGTACCGAAACTTCTCAAGTAAGCAACCAGGAGGACAAGCTTCTGAAGCACGGTACCCAATCTTTTTCAGCAAGTTGCCCCGGGAAAAGCTTCAAGCATAAGCTACTCAGTCTTCCTCAGCATGATACTCTTGATGGCTTCCAACACAAGCTATCCAGTCTTCCACAGTATGGCACTACAAATAGTTGGCCAAATTGGTACACGATATAACCCCGTGATTGGCAGCATATGGCAATACATCCCAAGAATCAGATCCGCAACAGTTTGTCAGAAGCAAAAATCAGTGAAGACACAAGTCTGCCTCGGGAATCAAATGCTCAGCTAAACATACTTCCATATATATTGTGTGCATGTTGTCAAGTTCATGCAAGTCACCCGAACAATGATGCAAGCAAGGTAAAAATCCAACAACTACATGAGTTATGCAACAGGAAGAAAGTTAGTTATACACCATAGTGAGATGCAAGGACCGAAAAGCTGAAGTAAGACAACCTTGGAACAACAATCTTGGCGGTGGTCATCAAGGCCAACTTCGTCACACCCGCCGATGTGATATCATTACCCTTTGTCGCTGTCTTGTATGATTGCCGACAACAATGAGCTCTATACAAGTACATGTGCACCTGGTATATTTCTTATGACACCAGTCATGAACAAGGATAATGTATGAATGCCGAATATTGCACCTATGGTCTACCCGAAGAATTAAGGATATATATATGTGGCCAAGCTCTTTAAACAAAAGATTCAGAAAAAAAGAAAACAATAATGAAGGAGCAAGACTGGCAATACAGGCATGATATTTGCTGCATGAACAACATGGTACGGATGTACAAAATAGTTTGATTCCGTACCAATCACCATGAATATACACCCAAGGGCTCTATTCGATTTGTACATCAAGGTAACTCGTTTGCCCAACTGTATATGCTCAGAATTGTCAGTAGGGGACATTCAAGTCTGTAAGGACAAATCAAAGATTCCTTAACCAGCTCAGCAGCCTGACTTCAGCGACTGATAGAGGCAAAGGTGTCCCGTCTTTCGATGAGATGATGGATATCGCTTTGGTGGAAGTCGACTTTGACGATCCGACTACGAACGTGCGATGACATCGCGCCTTAGCAATCGCTAAACCAACTCCGAGAGGTTATTGACCACGCCGGAGCACGATCAACCTGACCACGAGGGTCTGTTTCCTGCGAGCAAACAAAGAACAAGCAAGAAACTGAGATTGCAATCTGGATATTGCGAATATAAGATGAAAGCTTTATTGATCAAGGTGGGGTTCTGTGACGCCTTTGTCTGGTCGTTGAACACAAACGAAGTACGCGAAGTTGCAGCTATGGCGAACTTTTAATCTAAACAAAACCCAAAGTCTAAACGACGCCCTAAGGGCTGTATATATGGAGGAAGAGGGGGGAATTTCGTGGCCCTTGGGGAAGGGGTCCGAAACCAACCCTATCTCTTGTTTCCCCACACATACGGACTCTAAAAACAGCCTATACTCAAGTATTTCGAAATTACATGGGCCCGGCCCAATAATAAGGTGACGCAGCACCTAGAATAGCCTCTGGACGAAAGTTATGAAGTAGCATCTTGTATATTTCGTCCAAGGCTTCATGCACGCATTATGGTGGCTTCAACGTCCTGAAATCATCACTTGTAACTCCGTTCTTGTTCCCCATGCGCATGCCATCATCTCCATGCTTGTTCTTGCTCCAATGTTCATCCTTCTCAAAGCTAGGCCCTTCGTTTGTAAGCAAAACAAATGTATCCAATTTAGGCAGCATCATATTCTCATGAACATTAGAATCATTACCAAGAAACGAAAGTACCTGGTAATTTAATTGGCGTGCGCGAGCTCTAGTAATTGGTCCAGTATGTATAGCAGCAGGGGCTGTGGGTGTAACAATGGTATTGATGTCCTCATCATCCTCGCCTCGACGGAAGCTCATCTTCCTCACCCAAATAAGGCTTCAAATCTGCAATGTTAAAAGTGGGACTAACCCCAAAATCTGCAGGCAGCTCAAGTTTATATGCATTATCATTTATTTTCTCTAACACCTTAAAAGGACCATCAGCACGTGGCATTAGCTTTGATTTGCGCAAATCAGGAAATCTATCCTTACGCAAAATGTAACCAAACAAGATCTCCAGGTGCAAACACAACATGTTTTCTACCCTTATCTCCAGCAAGTTTATATTTAGCATTCATACGCTCAATGTTTTCCTTAGTTAACTCATGCATTTTTAAGATCAATTCAGCACGTTGTTTAGCATCAAAATTAACCTTCTCCGAAGATGGAAGAGGCAACAAATCAATAGGTGCACGAGGTAGGAAACCATCCACAATTTCAAAAGGGCACATCTTAGTAGTAGAATGCAATGAACGATTATAAGCAAACTCAATATGAGGCAAGCATTCTTCCCACATTTTCTTATTATTCTTCAAAACAGCCCTAAGCATAGTAGACAATGTTCTATTGACTACTTCAGTTTGTCCATCAGTTTGGGGGTGACAAGTAGTACTAAACGCAGTTTAGTCCCCAACTTAGCCCATAAACATCTCCAAAAGTGGAGAAGAAATTTAGTATCACGATCTGAAACAATAGTATTTGGCACACCATGCAAACGAATAATTTCACGGAAGAACAAATCAACAACATTAACAGCATCATCGCTTTTATGACATGGTATAAAGTGTGCCATTTTTGAGAATCTATCCACGACAACAAATATGCTATCCCTCCCCTTCTTTGTTCGAGGTAAACCTAAAACAAAGTCCATAGATATATCCTCCCAAGGAACACTAGGTACAGGCAAAGGCATATATAAACCATGAGGATTGAGTCGTGACTTAGCTTTTTGACATGTAGTGCAGCGAGCAACAAAACGCTCAACATCTCGTCTCATCTTTGGCCAAAAGAAATGTGTAGCAAGTACGTCCTCCGTCTTCTTCACGCCAAAGTGTCCCATTAATCCTCCTCCATGCGCCTCCTGCAACAACAAAAGACGAAGAGAGCTAGCTGGAATGCATAGCTTGTTAGCACGGAACACAAATCCATCATTAAAGACAAACTTGTTCCAGGTTCTTCCTTCTTTACAATTCTGCAAAACATCTTTAAAATCAGCATCATGCACATATTAATCTTTGATGGTCTCCAAATCAAATATTTTGAAGTCAAGTTGTCATAGCATAGTATAGCGACGAGACAATGCATCAGCAATAACATTTTCTTTACCCTTCTTGTGTTTAATGACATAAGGGAAAGTTTCAATGAATTCAACCCATTTAGCATGTCTACGATTCAGTTTAGCTTGACTTTTAATATGTTTCAAAGATTCATGATCAGAATGTATAACAAATTCTTTGGGCCATAAATAATGTTGCCATGTTTCTAAAGTCCGAACAAGAGCATATAGTTCTTTATCATAAGTAGAATAATTCAGACTAGGCCCACTCAATTTTTCAGATAAGTATGGAACAGGTTTACCATCTTGTAATAACACACCTCCTAATCCAATTCCACTAGCATCACATTCAAGCTCAAAAGTCTTATTAAAATCAGGAAGTTGGAGTAAAGGAGCATGTGTCAACTTATCTTTCAATACCGTGAAGGCTTCTTCCTGTGCGGTACCGCAAACAAAAGGCACATCCTTCTTTGTAAGCTCGTTGAGAGGTGCAGCAATGGTGCTGAAATCTCTCACAAAACGCCTATAGAAACCAGCGAGGCCAAGGAAACTCCTCACTTGTGTGACCGTTTTGGGCTGCGGCCTACTCTCAATAGCTTCAATCTTGGCTTTATCAACTTCAATTCCCTGTGGAGTAACAACATAGCCAAGAAAAGATACTCGGTCGGTGCAAAAGGTGCACTTCCCATGGTTACCAAACAAACGTGCATTACGTAGAGCAATAAAAAGAGCACGTAAATGTTCCAAATGTTCTTCCAAAGATTTGCTATAAATCAGTATATCATCAAAATAGACTACCACAAATCGTCCAATAAAAGCACGTAAAACTTCGTTCATTAGTCTCATGAAAGTACTAGGTGCATTAGTTAACCCAAAAGGCATGACTAACCACTCATATAAACCAAACTTAGTTTTAAATGCTGTTTTCCATTCATCTCCCAGTTTCATACGAATTTGATGGTATCCACTACGCAAATCAACTTTGGAAAATATTGTAGAGCCACTCAATTCATCAAGCATATCATCTAGCCTAGGAATACGATGACGATAACGAATAGTAATGTTATTAATGCCTCTACAATCAACACGCATACGCGATGTACCATCCTTTTTAGGCACAAGTATAATAGGAACAGCACAAGGACTAAGAGATTCGCGTATATAACCTTTGTCGAGCAGCTCCTGTACTTGACGCATAATCTCCTTCGTCTCCTCTGGATTGGTACGGTATGGTGCACGGTTGGGTAGCGATGCACCGGGAATTAAGTCAATTTGATGCTCAATCCCTCGAATAGGTGGTAATCCCGGTGGCACGTCTTGTGGAAAGACGTCAGCGAACTCCTGCAAAATGTTAGTGACAGCAGGGGGCAAAGAGGAAGGCACGTCCTCGAATGAAAATAATGCCTCTTTGCACACAAAAGCATAGCAAACAGATTGTTGAAATCTAGCTCATCAATATCAGATTTTGTGGCAAGCAAACATGCACTTTTCAATTTAATTTCAGAAACAACACTAGATGGTTTATTATTAGGTTTCATTTGTTGCTCAAATTCTTTTGCCACAATCTGATTTTCACTCTTATTTTTCTCCTGTTTTGCTTTATTAGCTCTATTAATGTCATCTTTCAAAATGGAATCAGGAGTCATAGGAAGCAAAGTAATATTTTTATCCTTATGAACAAGAGTATACTGATTGTTTCTACCATGGTGTATAGATTTTTTATCAAATTGCCATGGTCTACCAAGTAATAAGGAACATGCTTGCATGGGTACCACATCACAATCAACATAATCAGCATATGTAGAGATACTAAAATGCACACGAACAGTACGTGTTACCTTAACCTTGCCGCTGTTGTTTAACCATTGGATGTAGTAAGGATGTGGATGTGGTCTTGTGGTGAGAGATAGTTTCTCCACCATCTCCATGCTAGCCAAGTTGTTACAGCTCCCTCCATCTATGATGACGCGAACAGAACGTTCCTTCACAACTCCCTTTGTATGGAACAAATTATGCCTCTAATTTTGCTCTGCTTCTGTGACCTGCACACTCAAAACACGTTGAGCAACTAAACATTCATACCTGTCAGCGTCTTCAGGAGCCATGTATTGCGTCTCATTTTCAGAAGCATCTCCACCATGTTCTTCACGTGTAATAAGAGCCAAAGTCTCCTCATCATAGTCACTAGCGGACTCATACCCACCATCCTCAGTGATAGAGGCAAAGGTATCCCGTCTTTTGATGAGATGATGAATATCGCTTAGTCGACTTTGACGATCCGACTACGAACGTGCGAGGACGTCGCGCCTTAGCAATCGCTAAACCAACTCCGTGAGGTTATCGACCACGCCGAAGCACGATCAACCTGACCACGAGGGTCTGTTTCCTGCGAGCAAACGAAGAACAAGCAAGAAACTGAGATTGCAATCTGGATATTGCGAATATAAGATGAAAGCTTTATTGATCAAGGTGGAGTTCTGTGACGCCTTTGTCTGGTCGCTGAACACAAACGAAGTACGCGAAGTTGCAGCTATGGCGAACTTTTAATCTAAACAAAACCCCAAAGTCTAAACGACGCCCTAAGGGCTGTATATATGGAGGAAGAGGGGGGAATTTCGTGGCCCTTGAGGAAGGGGTCCGAAACCAACCCTATCTCTTGTTTCCCCACACATACGGACTCTAAAAACAGCCTATACTTATGTATTTCGAAATTACATGGGCCTGGCCCAATAATAAGGTGACGCAGCACCTAGAATAGCCTCTGGACGAAAGTTATGAAGTAGCATCTTGTATATTTCGTCCAAGGCTTCATGCACGCATTATGGTGGCTTCAGCGTCCTGAAATCATCACTTGTAACTCTGTTCTTGTTCCCCATGCGCATGCCATCATCTCCATGCTTGTTCTTGCTCCAATGTTCATCCTTCTCCAAGCTAGGCCCTTCATTTGTAAGCAAAACAAATATATCCAATTTAGGCAGCATCATATTCTCATGAACATTAGAATCATTACCAAGAAACGAAAGTACCTGGTAATTTAATTGGCGTGCGCGAGCTCTAGTAATTGGTCCAGTATGTATAGCAGCAGGGCCTGTGGGTGTAACAATGGTATTGATGTCCTCATCATCCTCCCCTTCTTGAAATGAAGTCGTCCTCGACGGAAGCTCATCTTCCTCACCCAAATAAGGCTTCAAATCTGCAATGTTAAAAGTGGGACTAACCCCAAAATCTGCAGGCAGCTCAAGTTTATATGCATTATCATTTATTTTCTCTAACACCTTAAAAGGACCATCAGCACGTGGCATTAGCTTTGAGTTGCGCAAATCAGGAAATCTATCCTTACGCAAATGTAACCAAACAAGATCTCCAGGTGCAAACACAACATGTTTTCTACCCTTATCTCCAGCAAGTTTATATTTAGCATTCATACGCTCAATGTTTTCCTTAGTTAACTCATGCATTTTTAAGATCAATTCAGCACGTTGTTTAGCATCAAAATTAACCTTCTCCGAAGATGGAAGAGGCAACAAATCAATAGGTGCACGAGGTAGGAAACCATACACAATTTCAAAAGGGCACATCTTAGTAGTAGAATGCAATGAACGATTATAAGCAAACTCAATATGAGGCAAGCATTCTTCCCACATTTTCTTATTATTCTTCAAAACAGCCCTAAGCATAGTAGACAATGTTCTATTGACTACTTCAGTTTGTCCATCAGTTTGGGGGTGACAAGTAGTACTAAAAAGCAGTTTAGTCCCCAACTTAGCCCATAAACATCTCCAAAAGTGGCTAAGAAATTTAGTATCACGATATGAAACAATAATATTTGGCACACCATGCAAACGAATAATTTCACGAAAGAACAAATCAGCAACATTAACAGCATCATCGCTTTTATGACATGGTATAAAGTGTGCCATTTTTGAGAATCTATCCACGACAACAAATATGCTATCCCTCCCCTTCTTTGTTCGAGGTAAACCTAAAACAAAGTCCATAGATATATCCTCCCAAGGAACACTAGGTACAGGCAAAGGCATATATAAACCATGAGGATTGAGTCGTGACTTAGCTTTTTGACATGTAGTGCAGCGAGCAACAAAACGCTCAACATCCCGTCTCATCTTTGGCCAAAAGAAATGTGTAGCAAGTACGTCCTCCGTCTTCTTCACGCCAAAGTGTCCCATTAATCCTCCTCCATGCGCCTCCTGCAACAACAAAAGACGAAGAGAGCTAGCTGGAATGCATAGCTTGTTAGCACGGAACACAAATACATCATTAACGACAAACTTGTTCCAGGTTCTTCCTTCTTTACAATTCTGCAATACATCTTTAAAATCAGCATCATGCACATATTGATCTTTGATGGTCTCCAAACCAAATATTTTGAAGTCAAGTTGTGAAAGCATAGTATAGCGACGAGACAATGCATCAGCAATAACATTTTCTTTACCCTTCTTGTGTTTAATGACATAAGGGAAAGTTTCAATGAATTCAACCCATTTAGCATGTCTACGATTCAGTTTAGCTTGACTTTTAATATGTTTCAAAGATTCATGATCAGAATGTATAACAAATTCTTTGGGCCATAAATAATGTTGCCATGTTTCTAAAGTCCGAACAAGAGCATATAGTTCTTTATCATAAGTAGAATAATTCAGACTAGGCCCACTCAATTTTTCAGAAAAGTATGCAACAGGTTTGCCATCTTGTAATAACACACCTCCTAATCCAATGCCACTAGCATCACATTCAAGCTCAAAAGTCTTCCAAATGTTCTTCCAAAGATTTGCTATAAATCAGTATATCATCAAAATAGACTACCACAAATCGTCCAATGAAAGCACGTAAAACTTCGTTCATTAGTCTCATGAAAGTACTAGGTGCATTAGTTAACCCAAAAGGCATGACTAACCACTCATATAAACCAAACTTAGTTTTAAATGCAGTTTTCCATTCATCTCCCAATTTCATACGAATTTGATGGTATCCACTACGCAAATCAACTTTGGAGAATATTGTAGAGCCACTCAATTCATCAAGCATATCATCGAGCCTAGGAATAGGATGACGATAACGAATAGTAATATTATTAATGCCTGTACAATCAACACACATACGCGACGTACCATCCTTTTTAGGCACGAGTATAATAGGAACAGCACAAGGACTAAGAGATTCGCGTATATAACCTTTGTCGAGCAGCTCCTGTACTTGACGCATAATCTCCTTCGTCTCCTCTGGATTGGTACGGTATGGTGCACGGTTGGGTAGCGATGCACCGGGAATTAAGTCAATTTGATGCTCAATCCCTCGAATAGGTGGTAATCCCGGTGGCACGTCTTGTGGGAAGACGTCAGCGAACTCCTGCAAAATGTGAGTGACAGCAGGGGGCAAAGAGGAAGGCACGTCCTCGAATGAAAATAATGCCTCTTTGCACACAAAAGCATAGCAAACAGATTTGCTGAAATCTAGTTCATCAATATCAGATTTTGTGGCAAGTAAACATGCACTTTTCAATTTAATTTCAGAAACAACACTAGATGGTTTATTATTAGGTTTCATTTGTTGCTCAAATTCCTTTTCCACAATCTGATTTTCACTCTTATTTTTCTCCTGTTTTGCTTTATTAGCTCTATTAATGTCATATTTCAAAATGGAATCAGGAGTCATAGGAAGCAAAGTAATATTTTTATCCTTATGAACAAGAGTATACTGATTGTTTCTACCATGGTGTACAGAATTTTTATCAAATTGCCATGGTCTACCTAGTAATAAGGAACATGCTTGCATGGGTACCACATCACAATCAACATAATCAGCATATGTAGAGATACTAAAATGCACACGAACAGTACGTGTTACCTTAACCTTGCCGCTGTTGTTGAACCATTGGATGTAGTAAGGATGTGGATGTGGTCTTGTGGTGAGAGATAGCTTCTCCACCATCTCCATGCTAGCCAAGTTGTTACAGCTCCCTCCATCTATGATGACGCGAACAGAACGTTCCTTCACAACTCCCTTTGTATGGAACAAATTATGCCTCTGATTTTGCTCTGCTTGTGTGACCTGCACACTCAAAACACGTTGAGCAACTAAACATTCATACCTGTCAGCGTCTTCAGGAGCCCTGTATTGCGTCTCATTTTCAGAATCATCTCCACCATGTTCTTCATGGGTAATAAGAGCCAAAGTCTCCTCATCATAGTCACTAGCGGACTCATACCCACCATCCTCAGTAGCAATCATTACACGCTGAGATTTGCATTCTCTCGCAAAATGTCCTCTTCCCTTACAACGACGACAAATAATATCACTTGTGTGCCCTGTCGATGCCATGGAAGAAGAAGAGCTCTGCGCAGGACCGGCAGGTGTGCTCTTGGCAGAGAGTGGTGGTTGTGCCTGCTTTCTTGTATCACGGCTGGAGGTGGCACCTGATGGAGGTGATGGTGAAGTGGAAGTAGAAGATGCACGCGGTGTCCATGATGAAGGTCGACCTGCAGAAAAGTTAGTTCGCGCCAATGGCTGTCGATCCTGCACTTCACGTTCAGCTTTACAAGCAAGATGGAATAAACGAGTGATATTATTATAATCCTTATACTCTAGAATGGTCTGAATCTCTTTATTTAATCCACCCATAAAACGTGCAAGCATAGCTTCATTCTCCTCAACAATACCACATCTAATCATGCCAGTTTGTAATTCCTGATAATATTCTTCTACAGAATTTTTTCCTTGTCTTAAACGCTGCAATTTTTGAAGTAATTCACGTTGATAATATGGTGGAACCCAACGAGTACGCATAGCAGTTTTCAAAGCAGCCCAAGTAGCTGGAACAGGATATAATCTACAATGTTCAGACCACCAAACACATGCAAAGCTTGTGAAAGCACAAACAGCAGCAGGAACACGTCTCTCCTCAGGATATTGTAAACATGTAAATCGTTGTTCAGTTTCTAACTCCCAAGTAAGATATATATCAGGAACATATCTACCCTCAAATGGTGGAATATTCAATTTCAGTTTAGGGAGATGGTCATGATCTCGTACCTGAGGTGGTGGTGCCGGCCTACCGTTGCGAATATATACCTGAGGTCGACCTGCTGGTGGTGGTGCTGGTGGCTGCACGTAGTTCTGATTTTGATCAACCTCATCCTCATAATCGCCCGCATAATTGATAGAGGCAAAGGTGTCCCGTCTTTCGATGAGATGATGGATATCGCTTTGGTGGAAGTCGACTTTGACGATCCGACTACGAACGTGTGAGGACGTCGCGCCTTAGCAATCGCTAAACCAACTCCGAGAGGTTATCGACCACGCCGGAGCACGATCAACCTGACCACGAGGGTCTGTTTCCTGCGAGCAAACGAAGAACAAGCAAGAAACTGAGATTGCAATCTGGATATTGCGAATATAAGATGAAAGCTTTATTGATCAAGGTGGAGTTCTGTGACGCCTTTGTCTGGTCGCTGAACACAAACGAAGTACGCGAAGTTGCAGCTATGGCGAACTTTTAATCTAAACAAAACCCAAAGTCTAAACGACGCCCTAAGGGCTGTATATATGGAGGAAGAGGGGGGGAATTTCGTGGCCCTTGAGGAAGGGGTCCGAAACCAACCCTATCTCTTGTTTCCCCACACATACGGACTCTAAAAACAGCCTATACTTATGTATTTCGAAATTACATGGGCCTGGCCCAATAATAAGGTGACGCAGCACCTAGAATAGCCTTTGGACGAAAGTTATGAAGTAGCATCTTGTATATTTCGTCCAAGGCTTCATGCACGCATTATGGTGGCTTCAACGTCCTGAAATCATCACTTGTAACTCCGTTCTTGTTCCCCATGCGCATGCCATCATCTCCATGCTTGTTCTTGCTCCAATGTTCATCCTTCTCAAAGCTAGGCCCTTCATTTGTAAGCAAAACAAATGTATCCAATTTAGGCAGCATCATATTCTCATGAACATTAGAATCATTAGCAAGAAACGAAAGTACCTGGTAATTTAATTGGCGTGCGCGAGCTCTAGTAATTGGTCCAGTATGTATAGCAGCAGGGCCTGTGGGTGTAATAATTGTATTGATGTCCTCATCATCCTCCCCTTCTTGAAATGAAGTCGTCCTCGACGGAAGCTCATCTTCCTCACCCAAATAAGGCTTCAAATCTGCAATATTAAAAGTGGGACTAACCCCAAAATCTGCAGGCAGCTCAAGTTTATATGCATTATCTTATTTTCTCTAACACCTTAAAAGGACCATCAGCACGTGGCATTAGCTTTGATTTGCGCAAATCAGGAAATCTATCCTTACGCAAATGTAACCAAACAAGATCTCCAGGTGCAAACACAACATGTTTTCTACCCTTATCTCCAGCAAGTTTATATTTAGCATTCATACGCTCAATGTTTTCCTTAGTTAACTCATGCATTTTTAAGATCAATTCAGCACGTTGTTTAGCATCAAAATTAACCTTCTCCGAAGATGGAAGAGGCAACAAATCAATAGGTGCACGAGGTAGGAAACCATACACAATTTCAAAAGGGCACATCTTAGTAGTAGAATGCAATGAACGATTATAAGCAAACTCAATATGAGGCAAGCATTCTTCCCACATTTTCTTATTATTCTTCAAAACAGCCCTAAGCATAGTAGACAATGTTCTATTGACTACTTCAGTTTGTCCATCAGTTTGGGGGTGACAAGTAGTACTAAAAAGCAGTTTAGTCCCCAACTTAGCCCATAAACATCTCCAAAAGTGGCTAAGAAATTTAGTATCACGATCGGAAACAATAGTATTTGGCACACCATGCAAGCGAATAATTTCACGAAAGAACAAATCAGCAACATTAACAGCATCATTGCTTTTATGACATGGTATAAAGTGTGCCATTTTTGAGAATCTATCCACGACAACAAATATGCTATCCCTCCCCTTCTTTGTTCGAGGTAAACCTAAAACAAAGTCCATAGATATATCCTCCCAAGGAACACTAGGTACAGGCAAAGGCATATATAAACCATGAGGATTGAGTCGTGACTTAGCTTTTTGACATGTAGTGCAGCGAGCAACAAAACGCTCAACATCCCGTCTCATCTTTGGCCAAAAGAAATGTGTAGCAAGTACGTCCTCCGTCTTCTTCACGCCAAAGTGTCCCATTAATCCTCCTCCATGCGCCTCCTGCAACAACAAAAGACGAAGAGAGCTAGCTGGAATGCATAGCTTGTTAGCACGGAACACAAATCCATCATTAACGACAAACTTGTTCCAGGTTCTTCCTTCTTTACAATTCTGCAAAACATCTTTAAAATCAGCATCATGCACATATTGATCTTTGATGGTCTCCAAATCAAATATTTTGAAGTCAAGTTGTCATAGCATAGTATAGCGACGAGACAATGCATCAGCAATAACATTTTCTTTACCCTTCTTGTGTTTAATGACATAAGGGAAAGTTTCAATGAATTCAACCCATTTAGCATGTCTACGATTCAGTTTAGCTTGACTTTTAATATGTTTCAAAGATTCATCATCAGAATGTATAACAAATTCTTTGGGCCATAAATAATGTTGCCATGTTTCTAAAGTCCGAACAAGAGCATATAGTTCTTTATCATAAGTAGAATAATTCAGACTAGGCCCACTCAATTTTTCAGATAAGTATGGAACAGGTTTACCATCTTGTAATAACACACCTCCTAATCCAATTCCACTAGCATCACATTCAAGCTCAAAAGTCTTATTAAAATCAGGAAGTTGGAGTAAAGGAGCATGTGTCAACTTATCTTTCAATACCGTGAAGGCTTCTTCCTGTGCGGTACCGCAAACAAAAGGCACATCCTTCTTTGTAAGCTCGTTGAGAGGTGCAGCAATGGTGCTGAAATCTCTCACAAAACGCCTATAGAAACCAGCGAGGCCAAGGAAACTCCTCACTTGTGTGACCGTTTTGGGCTGCGGCCTACTCTCAATAGCTTCAATCTTGGCTTTATCAATTTCAATTCCCTGTGGAGTAACAACATAGCCAAGAAAAGATACTCGGTCGGTGCAAAAGGTGCACTTCCCAAGGTTACCAAACAAACGTGCATCACGTAGAGCAATAAAAACAGCACGTAAATGTTCCAAATGTTCTTCCAAAGATTTGCTATAAATCAGTATATCATCAAAATAGACTACCACAAATCGTCCAATGAAAGCACCTAAAACTTCGTTCATTAGTCTCATGAAAGTACTAGGTGCATTAGTTAACCCAAAAGGCATGACTAACCACTCATATAAACCAAACTTAGTTTTAAATGCAGTTTTCCATTCATCTCCCAATTTCATACGAATTTGATGGTATCCACTACGCAAATCAACTTTGGAGAATATTGTAGAGCCACTCAATTCATCAAGCATATCATCTAGCCTAGGAATAGGATGACGATAACGAATAGTAATATTATTAATGCCTCTACAATCAACACACATACGCGACGTACCATCCTTTTTAGGCACTAGTATAATAGGAACAGCACAAGGACTAACAGATTCGCGTATATAACCTTTGTCGAGCAGCTCCTGTACTTGACGCATAATCTCCTTCGTCTCCTCTGGATTGGTACGGTATGGTGCACGGTTGGGTAGCGATGCACCGGGAATTAAGTCAATTTGATGCTCAATCCCTCGAATAGGTGGTAATCCCGGTGGCACGTCTTGTGGAAAGACGTCAGCGAACTCCTGCAAAATGTTAGTGACAGCAGGGGCAAAGAGGAAGGCACGTCCTCGAATGAAAATAATGCCTCTTTGCACACAAAAGCATAGCAAACAGATTTGCTGAAATCTAGCTCATCAATATCAGATTTTGTGGCAAGTAAACATGCACTTTTCAATTTAATTTCAGAAACAACACTAGATGGTTTATTATTAGGTTTCATTTGTTGCTCAAATTCATTTGCCACAATCTGATTTTCACTCTTATTTTTCTCCTGTTTTGCTTTATTAGCTCTATTAATGTCATCTTTCAAAATGGAATCAGGAGTCATAGGAAGCAAAGTAATATTTTTATCCTTAT